>NC_025996.2:6377263-6469169 GCF_000442705.2 Elaeis guineensis | reverse complement strand
TTTTATATAAAAAGTATATTTTTTTAATCTCAAAGAAGGAATTTATGAAGCTATATATCCAGGATAGATTTGGGCTGGATTTTATAATGACTAATACTCATTAGAGATCTATTGCAGCTTGGATAAAATCCGTCCTATTTAAATTGGGTTAGATCATGTAGTTGATGGGGTGAAGTAAATTATCATCTTTATATATCTCCTTCATTGCCCATCCATTTCCAAGATCTACATGGTAGTTGGGAATTAGTGCAATATAGAAATGTCACATGTGGGATTGATGGGGCCATGCCATGTCAGCATTTCTTTAAAAGTAGCAAATTGAAGAAAAGAATTGTGACTTTTGCCCAATCAATTAATATCTCTTGTTTCCCTACAGTGAGAAGCATGAAGAAAGGCACATTTATTAAACAATGAGACAGTTTGAGATGCCGAGTATGGATGGCCTCACTTATTAGTGGGGCCACTAACATGTGATAAAAGGAATTGTTAGCGGAGCCACTAACATGTGACGCCTTTTCTCTTCTAGAAGGAGCAGTGACTGCATGTACGTATAGCATGGTCTCGTTTATTACCATTCAGCGAGAACTCGGCAATATGATTCAGTGGCTGTGCAAGGCTTCTTTGAAACAGGGTATGATACTCCTTTTAGTGAGAACAAAGTTTTTATTCTTTTTCCTTTATACAGAAACAGGGTTTGGTATTGAAGCACAACTTTAGGAAGGAGGCTCTTTGGCTTTTGAGGATAAATTTAGTCGAAAAGAGTTGAGCTCTTAAAACAAAATCAAAATGACTCCCGTTGAAATTATTTGGTTGGAAGGAGTCCTATTCTTATTCTCATTCTACAAGAGAATGAAATATTCTAATCCCCAAAATTCAATTCAGGCTCTTATCTCAGTATTGAAATCCCATTTCATTAGGTTTACGTAAAAAAAATTAATTTTGAAAAACTATCACTATGTTTAATTGATTTTTCAAAAATACGTTTCTATTTAAGTGATTTTTAAATTCTAATTTTAGTGATGAACTAAATGTGTTGTGGAATATGTTTTTCGGATTTTAATTCCTTCCCAAATAAAACACACCCGGAATCTATTCATAGAATCCACGATCGCACGTTGAAACATTCATCAAACTCTGTAAATGCTGTTCTTACCAAAAAAAAAAAAAAAAAACTCTGTAAATGCTGACAAGTAAAGTCATTTGAAGAGCAAATATTCTACTGCATCCACCGGTCATTCTATCTGATCAAACCGGATGAATTTTCTTGCTAATTACTACGTGTCAGTGGACTTCATAGACATGATAGCATTGGCAAAACTTGAATTTCCCAAATCTTGTCATTGAGTATGGCTGCTCTAGCTTTGTCACCACCGGTGTATTTTGAGTATGAACCTCTCTGCATGGTAGTTACCTGAGGAAATACTTATTTCGCATTTTTAAAGTACATTGATCAGCTGAGAATGATACATGTAAACGATGGGCTGTATGAATTAGCATATGGTGAATAGATGTGGATATTAATCAAAACTGAATCCTCTCAAAAGAACTAAAACTTTGATACTTACGTTTTATTGGAAAGAAAGGAAGAAGAAGTGGTGGGGTGTGTGGTATGGAGGGGCCTAAGCTTGTTAATCCCATAGGAAAAGAGATCCAGCTGGCTTTTTATATGTACATTCGTTGGCCTAGGTTCACTCTGCTATATGTGCTTACAGACCTCTTGTATTTCCTTTCACAGTAATCTAGTATTTCTCATGTTAAAAAAAAAAAGAGATCCAGCTAGCTAGCCCTAAGCTTGTTAATCCCATAGGAAAAGAGACCCAACAGGTTAGCCTTTCCGGGGAACATATCTCCATCGTTGATAAGAGAATCGGTAATATTGTTGGGCCCTTACACCATAATAGGCCTATGGGCATCCAATGTGTGTGGGCTCAGCCCAAACAGTTTGGCATTTTGACTACCAAAAAAGGGAGTGGGAGGTCATGTTAGGAGTGCAAATGGGTCGGGTCGCTCATGAGCTACTTAAGCTCAATTCGAGTCCAAGCTCAACTCGATTAGATTATTATCAAGCTCGAGTAATTCGAATAATTTTTCGACTCGAACTTGAGTAGCAAAATACTCGACTCAGAAACTCATGAGCCCACTCGAATTATTGATAAATTAAAACTCGATATCGAGCTCGATCTTGAATTCGAGTATGGCTCAGTTGATATTCAAATTAACTCGATTCGATCTCGAGTTTTGCCTTTTTTTTCATCAAGCTGAGTTCGAGTTTGGGATATTAAGACTCAGACAATCTCAAGCCAAATTTTGAATCTAAATATTTTGAGTCGATTCGAGTTCGAACTTCTACCTATTCGATTCAGCTCGATTGCACCCCTACATAAAATTTCTAATGCTACATAGGTCAACATTTTCGTTGTGTCCTGTGTAGATCAATCAAATCCCGCATCTGGCCCGAACTATTTGCAGCCCAACCGATCCACAAAAGCCCATTTACAACTTCTTGGGCCCGGTCTTAAGAGACCTACTATTTCCTTAAGCCGATCATCGCAGGGAAGAGAGAATCCAGTTTTCCTTTCTTTCTGCTTTCCGGTCTTCACCTCATTCTCAAGCTATCCTCACAAAACAAATAAAATATAAAACAATGTTATTATGAGCTAAACTACTCAGACAATTCTCTGCCGAAAGTTTTATCTCTCTCATTTCTCTTTCACCATCATTGAATTCAGAGACAATCAATCTTGGTATACGATAGGATGTATAAAAATCTTAATTAATTTGCGCTCCGTCCATCAGGTGGATATGGATCCTCCCATCACTCCAATCTGTTAAGGCTTCCCCACCAATTGAAAGAATACCAGAAGTGGACGCGAAGTAACGAAGCATATCATTTTATTACGCCCTCAAGCAAATCCATCTCCATCCTCCTCTTCTCCAACGACTTTCCCACTTCTTCCCACCATCTCCACCATTCCTCTCTCTCTCTCTCTCTCTATGGAGCTGTCCATCCATACCTTCCCTCTACCTAGGCCTAAATACCTATATATCCCATCAGTATATATAGCTAGCCATCTTGCATGCATTGTTGTCCTTAAAAGAGGTTTAAATCGTTAAGCATGGAGAGTGTTCTCGTTATGGGGAGAGCCGAGATCGACATGAGCCAACCATTTCGGTCCGTGAAGGAGGCGGTCATGCTCTTCGGAGAGAAGGTCTTAGCCCGCGAGGTCTACGCCAACCGGCTTGATGAGGTGATGTTCCTTCTCTTTTGTCTATCTTATACTGCTTCCAGTTCTTTTCCTTCTGCCTGATGTCCAAGTAAAGAGACTAGGCTTCTACGACTGAGATAGAACTAATGAATGACTTTTGTTGGTTGCTGATTTGGTTATGGTCATGGTTTTCATTGGACCCCAAATGTCACAAATGAATTTTTGAGTGAGACTGGTTATGATGATTTTTTTTTTTTAAAAAAAAAAAATTTAGAGTTTGGTTGATTTGTTTAATTCAGGTCAGTGTTTATGATTGACAATTTGCTCTAAGGTAGGATATATAATTTGACGCCACCATTTATTTTAATAAGAGTCAAGTTTGTTGATATTTAGTCTGGATTCAGCAAGTGAAAGGAGGTAAATAACATGAACTTTTCGAAAGAAGGAAAGGGAGGGAAAGATTTAGCACTCTTTTGCAGACTTTTCAATCATTTTTATTATTTAATGGAACATTCCGCTGTTTCCCTGATTGATGACATTTTAACTACTCAATATATTTCCAGTCAATGGAATTATGATTATGGTCAATTCTTAGAAATTCAGATATTTCCATCATCACCAATGGAATTTTAGGTTAGAAGAGCTGAATGTGTTTAGTCTGTTTGTTGTTGCACTAATTAGCTTTATCGATCTTCAGTTGGGCTTGTTGACGATCTAGCCCTCCAATGGAAGAAATGCCTCTTGATCATAGAAGTCAGAATAATAACCTGATCCAAGGATCTTTACCAAGAAAAATTTCCTTGATGGGTTATCACATTTTTCCTGCACTCCACTGATCATTAAGGATGTAAAGGTTAAGCCATCCAAGGCTCTAAAATAGATAGGATTGGTTGGTTTTTGAAATGCACTTAGCAACTGAGCCTTTTCTTTTTAATTAAATAGGTTCAAGCTGCAGCAAACAGAAATGAGCATGGAGCCTCACAACTGGGATCTATAATGGCAGAGCTAGAAGAAACAAAGCAGAACCTCGAGCAGGCACTTGAAGAAAGACTCAAGATGGTGAACCACCTCAACTCCCTTGGAGAAGAGCTTGAGCAGACTAAGATGGAGCTCAACCAATTGAAAGCTAGAGAAACTCAGAAAAATGTCGCAGATTCGGAGACCGAGGACCTAAAGTTTGTTGAGAACGCAACGGAGATTGAAATTGAGACACCAATGATGACTGAGGGTCTGGAGCTCCAAAAGAAGAGGTACGTTACATTCGCCAATGCTCCTTCCCTGTCCCAAGTCATAAACACAGAGGAGCAGGTGTTGGGAAGGCAAATTTCTGTGGAGAAGGAAACAATGCCAATGAAAAAGAAAAAGAAGCCAATGATCCCATTGATAGGAGCAATTTTCAGTAAGAAGAAGAGTTGCCAAGATGGTGCATCACCTAAGGCTCGTGGTCCATAAGAAAATGATATGAGGGGTTTCATATGTATATCCGTGCCTAAATAATCAGAGATAGCTTCAGTTTTTTCTTTTGGTCATATATTTCCAGTATCTCCAGATACTTTTTTTTTTTTTTATACTATTAGGATGGTAAGTGATGGCATTTTTTACAATAATTCTCGGGATGGAGATTATCATGTTATTGACTACAATAAAATGATATCATACAAAATAAGCAAGGATCTGTTTATCGTCCAATTTTCTTCCCAATCATCATTATATTTGTTTTGATAAAATCTCAATTATTATTATCAAGCAGAAAAGTTAAAGCTTTAGGAAGGGTAATTTCAGACAATCTTCCAGTGTTTTAGCTGCAGTTATTTTAGTAAACTGATATCATACGAAGCAAGGATCTGTTAATCATTCACAGTAATTTCCTCATGACAATCCCTTCTATTCCCCTCAGATTGGAATTCATGCCCTGCCACACTAGAGGGACTTCGGCTCTAAAGATACTAAAAATTTGGAAATTTATGCCTCCCCATACTATTTGTCACTAATATGAAGATTACCTTGGTGAGTTGTGACTGCATATGATTAAATGACAAGATAACGAGCATTAAGAATGTATGATGCTATGCATCTGCCAAAAAGAATAGTGTACAACAGTAACGAGGTCCTTCTTTTTCTTCTCCCCTCAGAAAAGAGATCTAAAATGATAAATTGATGGGAAATTATATCTAAGCTAAACAAGTTAAAGGCATAGCAGAGGGATCTCAGGAGCAGGATACATCATTTTTAGAATTAAATTCCTCATGTAAAGGAAGAAAATGAAACCAATCACTTACAAAGAGGGGGGGAAAAAAAAAGCAATATTCTATGATGCATACTCTGTGTTGTTTGTTTGAAAACTATTACTGAGTTTTCCTCAGAGTAAACTGTTTTAGTCCTGCCGTTTCTTTGACAAATCAGCAATGAGCAAAGTTGTTAACTCTGTAAATTTGGACTCTAGTGTAGAGCCTCGTTATTCCATCACTCTCTGTTAAACTGGATCAGACTTAAAAGGAGTGTCAAAACACAGGTGCAGCCAGATTGCAACATTTGGATCTGTAGATCACATCAAATCACAACCTTATACTCCAATAACAGGGTTCAAAACTTTTAAAGCCTAGGCCCCTTCTGGTCTGAGGGTTTTGAGGCTAACAACTGAAATTAGTTCAACCCAAGCATTCAGAAGGCATTATTATAATCCATAATGATTATTCTCCAATATAACCTAAGAAAATTCAAACAATTACTTTTTAAGCTAGCATATCTTAACACAGCCTGCAGTAAAGAACCAGATTTGAATCCAAAATCTTATTCCCCAAGGTTCACCAACATGTGCTAGCTTAAAAAAGAAAAGCTAGCTTCTATACTCAGCAATTGTTGGCTGGAAGTCTTTAACATTAAATATTGTTAGAGAGTTCTAATCACATCAACTAATTAAAAAGCCCTCCAAATGGACTGGATCTCAGAACTTCCAGACCCTCGATGTAATACCCGGCCCATTTGGGCCCTGAACCAAGCCCAAAAAAAAAAGAAGAAAAGGAACGATGAAGAAGACTCGTAGCGGGAGTCTTCTTCCACCGATTCCATCGGAGAGGAGAAGCCGAATCTAAGAAGAATTCGGCCTCCTCTCCGCTCTATAAAACGCTCCCTTCCTCCCAAGACACTCCACCAGCCTTCCTCTCATGACCCTCCACCGGCCTTCCTCCCTCTCCTTCCCTCTTGATTTCTTCCATTGAAGCTGTGATCTCTCGTACTCGTGCTTGCCAGAAATTGGAGCCAACGACGCTGCTGAAGCTTGAGGTAAGCCCTTCTCCTCCTTCCTCTCTTCCTTCCCCTCCTTTCCATGGCTTCGTGCACCTGCACCGACCGTCGAGTTCGTCGAAAAATCTACAAAATCATAAGGCTCTGTTTGATCGAGCCTTTTCTTCTTTGATTCCGACCACCGACACTGCTGCTCGTGGTGCCGCACTCCTGTAGCATGACCCCCACCTCCCTAACTTTCTTCTCTGAAGGTCATGATTGTCGGCGACCGGCCAATGACTGGAAAATAAGATGTTGAGATCACGTGCACCGGATTGGATCGACCTAGGCTTTTGATCTAAAGTCTAATCTTTTTGAGACAATTCACCAAACACATTGCAGGCATAAATAAACAAAGACAAAGAAACCAAGATTTACGTGGTTCGGCACAAGAGGCCTACATCCACGGGGAGGAGGAGCAATCCACTATAAATCCATCCCGAAAAATAGGTACAATATGAGGTATAAAATACCCTTAACCGAAGCCAATAAGAAGGCAACAGAGTATCGAAAAGAAGGCAACAAAGATCCAATCTGATCTACCAATCTCAGTCTCGGCAATAGATCAAGGTAAGATAATACCTGAGGTGAAGATACCTTTCTCAATCTTCGACAAAAAATCAAGATGAATACCTCCTTACCAACCGAAGAAACGTTCGATCATCAGCACAGGGCATCCGTGAAACCGAGAAGGAAGAAGACAGGTAGAACACCAACAGAACACCAGCGGGAGAAGGCCAGGAAAAACACCAGCGGGAGAAAGTCAGAAAGAACACCAGCGGGAGAAAGCCAAGCAAGCCCGCACAAGAACATCAGGAACCACCACCGCGCACTCGCACCCCATAAAGAAGGATACCGCGGCCTCCTTTTAAAGAAAAATAAACTCCTCGAAATAGAGGTTCATCCGAATAAGAATTCTAAACTGTCACGGGAGATAAACAAAGAAAGAGTATATATTTAAAACTGTTTTGCAGAAAATCTTTGATCTCTTTATAATTTTGGAGCAATATATAACAATCCTCCTCTTTGCGATAAATATTGTACCTTTTATATCAGATGTGGATTAAAAAAAAACTTTTATAACCTCCTCCTCACCACAAGCCCCGCAGGGCATTACCAAATGCTTATACCAATCAAGTTCAGGAAATTCCTGAACTTAATTGCAGGGATTGGTTTAGTGAACATGTCAGCCGGATTATGGGCAGTATAAATTTTCTGAAGCCTGACATCACCTTTCTCTATCAGATCTCTGATGAAGTGATACCTGACATCTACATGCTTTGTTCGTTCGTGATACATCTGATCTCTGGCAAGGTGCAAAGCACTCTAACTGTCACAATGAATGTCCAAACAATCCTGTTCGAGATCCAAATCCTGTACCAACCCTTTTAGCCAAATAGCTTCCTTTGCTGTCTTTGTTAATGCCATATATTCTGCTTCAGTGGTAGATAAAGCAACTGTAGACTGCAAAGTAGCCTTCCAACTGACTGCACATCCAGAAAGAGTAAACACATATCCGGTCAAAGATCTTCTCCTGTCCAAATTACAAGAATAATCTGAATCACAAAATTCTGTAACTATGTAATTACTCTGTGCAGTAAATATCAATCCCAATTTAGAAGTGCCTTTTAGATATCTAAGTATCCATTTCACAGCTGACCAGTGAACCTTTCCAGGCTTATCCATGTATCTGCTTACAACGCTTACTGCCTGTGAAATATCAGGTCGAGTGCAGACCATCGCGTACATGATGCTGCCAACTGCGCTCGCATATGGCACTCTAGACATATATCTCTCCTCATCCTCAGTCTGAGGAGAGTCTCTGGTAGAAAGTCTAAAATGACTGGCAAAGGGGGTAGTGACAGGCTTAACTGTAGACATACTAAATCTGTCCAAGACTTTTTCAATATAACTATGCTGAGTAAGGAAAAATCTATCTAACGACCTGTCACGAATAATCTCCATCCCAAGTATCTTCTTTGTCGGTCCAAGGTCCTTTATATCAAATGCAGTACTGAGCTCGGCTTTCAGTTTCTAGATGATTGACATGTCCTTAGCTGCAATTAACATATCATCCACATATAATAACAAATAACAAAAGGACCTATCTGAAAGCTGCTGGTGATACACACAACTGTCATATAGAGATCTACGATATCCATGATCGACCATAAATCTGTCAAATTTGCAGTACCACTGTCTTGGAGACTGCTTGAGACCATATAATGATCTCTTGAGTAAGCATACATGATCTTCTTTATTTGGAACCTCAAAACCAGGTGGTTGTTGCATATAGATCTGTTCCTCTAAATCACTGTGAAGAAAAGCTGTCTTAACATCTAGTTATTCCAGCTCCAAATTTTGAGAAACAACAAAAGCAAGTAACACACGGATAGAAGAGTATTTGACTACAGGAGAAAATACCTCCTTGTAATCAATACCCTCCCGTTGATTGTATCCCTTTGCTACTAACCTGGCCTTATATCTAAAATCTTGAGGAGTGGCTCCTTCTTTTCTTTTGAAGATCCATTTGCAGCTAATTGCCTTCTCACCTTTTAGTAATTTGACTAACTTCCAAGTCTGATTCTTTTCTAGAGACTGAAGTTCTTCAACCATAGCCATGGTCCATTTATCAGTCCGTAAACTACTAATAGCCTCCTGATATGTGGTCGGCTCATCACCAATGGTGTCTGCAATACTCAGAGCATAATAGACTAACTCAGCACAAGCAAAATCCTCAAAGCCATACCTTTGAGGTGCTCTGATCTGACGTCTGGATCTTCGAGTGGCAATACTATCAATCTGATCCTGATCTTGTAATGTCACCTCCTCCTGAGTCTGAATCTGTGCATCTGTCTGTGTTGTTGTTCATTGTAAGTATCTTCATTTGACTGCTGCTGCTGTGATTTAACAGTCTGATCAATATCTACAACAGTCCTATCCTGTTGACCCCGATCCTGATCACTTTGAGAAGAATTAGGCTGTAGCTGTCTTGAAGCAGTGGCTGTCTCATGAAATGTCACATCCCTATTGACTAGAAATTTTTGAGATCCAGACTCTATGCACCATAATCTATAGCCCTTTACCCCATATGCATATCCAATAAATATGCATTTTTTAGCCTGGGGGTCTAACTTTTCATCTCTTACATGTGCATAAGCTGGACACCCAAAGATTCTGAGTACTGAATAGTCTGCAGATCTTCCTATCCACATCTCTTCCGAAGTCTTCATGCTTAATGCTGATGCTGGAGATCGATTTATAATATAGCAGGCTGTGTGAGCGGCCTCTGCCCAAAAATCTCTACTTAATCCAGAACTAGATAGCATAGATCTGACTCTCTCTAATAGTGTGTGGTTCATGCGTTCTGCCATACTATTTTGTTGAGGTGTACCCACTGTTGTTCTATTTCTAATAATGCCTTCTGACTTGCAAAAGTTATCAAATTCTGTAGAACAAAATTCTAAACCATTATCAGTCCGAAAAGTTTTTACCTTCCTTTCAGTTTGCCTCTCGACCATAGACTTCCACCATTTGAATGTTTCAAATACATCACTCTTATTTTTAATGATGTATATCCAGACTTTTCGGGAGTAATCATCAATGAAAGTAAATATATATCTTGATCCACCCTTGGATGTAATTGGGGCAGGTCCCCATAGGTCAGAATGAATATAGTCTAATATACCAGTTGTCCTATGCATGCCTGTAGTGAAGCTGACTCTGTGTTGTTTTTCAAATATGCAGTGCTCACAGAATTCAAGTGAACCAATCTTCTGACCACTCAGCAGACCACGTCTGCTCAGCTCCTATAGACCTATGTCTGAAATGTATCCTAGTCTCTGGTGCCATAAATGTGTCAACTGCTCAAGAAAAGATTGTATTGCTGATGCCTGACCAACAACTGTACTGCCATCCAAGTAGTAAAGGGTGCCACTTAATTTACCTCTTAATAAAGTTAATACCCCTTTATTGATAGTTATAGATCCTCTACCCCATCTGCCCTCATATCCTGCTCTATCAAAGGCATGTATTGAGAGAAGATTCCTTTTTAATTTAGAAACATATCTGACATCATCCAATATCACCACGGTATTTGAATTAGATTTAATTTGTATCTTTCCAATACCTTCTATATTACAGATACCATCATCTCCAAGAAGAACAGTACCACCTTCACAAGATCTAAAAGAAAAGAACCATTCCTTGTGAGGTGTCATGTGGAAGGATGCTCCAGAATCCACGATCCAAGTATCAGCATGACTAACACTGCAGGCAGCTGTAAACACTACATCATCTGGTATACTGCTATGACTTCCTGAAGAAACTACAATTGATGCTGTATCAGAGATTGTTAATTTATTTTTTTGTTCCTTCTCCCTTTTAGATTGTAGAAGTCTACATTCAGATTTTCAGTGGCCTGGCTTTTTGCAATAGTGACAAATATCTGATCTTTTAGGCCTAGACTTTGATCTATTTTTGGATTTACTTCTACCCTGTCCTCCATTTTTCTGTTCATCTCTACCTCTAACAGTAAGACCTTGAGCTGGAGTCTGAGCCTGATGCTGAAGCTGTACTTTTAATCTAAGTTCATTGGATAACAAGGTAGCTTCTACTTCTTCAAGACTTATTGTTTCTCTTCCATAAAGCATGGTAGTGGTAATATGCTCGAAGGACTTAGGCAAAGAGTAAATTAGAATCAAAGCCTTATCTTCTTCATCTACATCGACACCAACATTTACTAGATCAAGCAGGAGCTTATTATACTCATCCAAGTGATCCTTAAGTGAAGTTTCTTCTGTCATGCGAAATGTATGTAATTTTCTCCTCAAATATAATCTATTAGTCAGAGATTTTGCCATATATAAACTGTCTAATTTTTTTCATACACTTTTGGCTGTATCTAGTTCCACAACATTGCGTAGGACTTTATCACTTAAACTTGAAAATAAGGTTCCTAGGGCTCTCTCATTAATTTTTTCTTTAGCAGCCTCATTATCTCCCAGGATTGAATCCATACCCTTAAGGGCTTTTGCAACACCTTCTTTAACCAACAAATATTTCATCCTTACCTTCCATAGTGAAAAATCTCCCGTGCCATCAAAGACGGCCACTTCATGCCTGATGGTGGTGGAGTGAGAGACAAACGTCGGATCATTAGCCATTGAAAAACTTTATTTCTTGTCACCAGCCATCCAATTGCTCTGATACCAATTATTGAGATCACGCGCATCGGATTGGATCGACCTAGGCTTTTGATCTAAAGTCTAATCTCTTTGAGACAATTCACCAAACACATGGCAGGCATAAATAAATAAAGACAAAGAAATCAAGATTTACGTGGTTCGGCACAAGAGGCCTACATCCACGGGGAGGAGAAGCAATCCACTATAAATCCATCTCGAAAAATAGGTACAATATGAGGTATAAAATATCCTTAACCGAAGCCAACAAGAAGGCAACAGAGTATCGAAAAGAAGACAACAAAGATCCAATCGGATCTACCAATCTCAGCTTCGACAATAGATCAAGGTAAGATAATACCTGAGGTGAAGATACCTTTCTCAATCTTCGGCAAAAAATCAAATGAATACCTCCTTACCAATCGAAGAAGTGTTCGATCATCAGCACAGGGCATCCGTGAAACTGAGAAGGAAGAAGATAGGTAGAACACCAACAGAACACCAGCGGGAGAAGGCCAGGAAGAACACCAGCGGGAGAAAGCCAGGAAGAACACCAGCGGAAGAAAGTCAGGAAGAACACCAGCGGGAGAAAGCCAAGAAGCAAGCCCGCACAAGAACACCAAGAACCACCACCGCGCACTCGCACCCCACAAAGAAGGATGCCACGGCCTCCTTTTAAAGAAAAACAAACTCCTCGAAATAGAGGATCACCCGAATAAGAATTCTAAACTATCACGGGAGATAAACAAGGAAAGAGTATATATTTAAAACTATTTTGCAGAAAATCTTTGATCTCTTTATAATTTTGGAGCAATATATAACATAAGAGGTAAGGGACGGATCTCCTATTTTTTTGATTTTTTCTAAGTTTCTCACTGGTCGAACCTCACCGCCCGCCTCCCCTTGCTCTGTCACCGTCAACCAGACACCGCCACCTCTCATCAGAGCTCAAGCCATTGAGCCTTTCCATCTGGTCCTCCCCCTGTTCAGCCAAGGAAGAGGAAGAAAGAAGAAAATGAAAAACAAAGAAGAAGAAAAGAAAAGAAAAAAAATAAAAATAAAAAAAATAAAAAAAATAAAAAAAAGAATGAAAGAATTTTTTCTCTCTCCTCTCTTTTTTTTCTCTCTCTTTCCTCTCTTCTCTCTCCTCTCTCTACTTTCTCTCTCCAATTTCTCTCTAGATTTTCTCTCTATTTCTCTCTAGAATTTGTCTCTCTAGGATCTTTCTACTTTCTCTCTAACTGCATCATAGACCCTAAGATAAATTTGAGATAGAAATAAAATGATCTGAAATTACTTTGAAATCTGTGCAGTAGGTTGGATCTCAGTCCGATCCTTATTTGAAATTTATAACATCTACTCATAGTTAATCCATATTGAATCACTCTGATATGATCCCTAATAATCTCGATCATGATTGCCTCATCTGAAAGATGCGAAGATTCTCTCTTTATTTTTTTCTCTATTTTCTCTCTCTAAAATTTTCTCTCTTCATAAATTTTCTCTCTCTAAAAATTTTATGGATTAGTGAAGGGTTTTGATACATAGACAAATCTTAATTTTGGTTAATCCTAAGAGAATTCCTAGAATTATGTTATTAGGATCGATTATCGATAATTTTCTCCTTATATGATTTTTATATTTGATCAGGATCATGAAGAGATGCGATTGTTTGCATAAGATATCGAGTGAAATATCTTATTTTTAAATTCATAAATCGAAGAAGAACATTAATTTTTATGCTTGGATCAGTCACCAATAAAGATAAGAATCTCTGTACGTGATCATCATTATATATGCTATTTTATCATTGGTCTTGCATCATTGATTTTGCATCGTTAGATTTGAAATCGATGAATTGCTATGCTTGAGACATCGTTATATTGCTTATATGATTTTGGAGCATGAGTATATTATGTCAATACATATGTATCAATGATTGATGGCATGATTGTATAGATATGACATATCTAATTTGATCACAGTGTAAATTAGAATTGATTTGGTGAAATCAACATATAATGATTAAATAAAAAAGAGATATAGTTTGGACTAGCCTTGTTATGTGGGACTGTCCACCAGGAGCTTATGCCTGGGACAGCTGGCAAGGAGCTTATGCTTGGGACAGCCCCATGGGCTTATATGTGGATCAGCCGGCTAGGAGCTTATGCCTGGGATGGCCCATCAGGAGCTTATACCTGGGACAGCTTGTCAGGAGCTTATACCTGGGATAGCCCCATGGGCTTATATATGGATCAGCCGGCTAGGAGCTTATGCCTGGGATAGCCTTGAGAGGCTTATAAATGAAAATTTGATCGGATGAAAATTGAGGCATAGTGTTGGTTAGTCCAAAGTCAAAAAGAAAAAGATTAAAAATTATGTGATAATAAAAGAGAAAGGAAAGACAAGACATGAAATAATTATTGAACAAAAATATTTCACCCATTAACATATGATGATACTCTCTTTTGACAAGGCAGATAAATTATAGATGTTTGTATTATTTCGGATATAGAATATGAGATTTTATATTTTATTACTTATCCTTATTTTTAGATTATATTATTATATTGGTATGATATAGAAATTCTTACTGGACTATAAAGCTCACACCCCTTCATCTTTTTTTTTCTCAGAGTTACAGGATGCTCATGATTGGCTGTGATATAGATTTGTGAGTGAGCAGATGTATAGATAGAGTGTCATGATATTCGATCAGAGGATAGAAAGAATTTTAATTATAATTATACAAGTTTTGCTAATTATTATTGAAATTAGATATTATGGATGTTGAGGTTGTAATGAATTACTTTTGACCTTGCATATTTTTTAGGGTTTGCTTTAAAGAGTGTGCGACCATCACATATCCGAATCGGGTGTTGGGTTTGAAGCGTGATAGAATAGTATCAGAGCTTAGATTTAAGATCATTAGAGATTATGAAGTGATATCAAAACTTATGTATGATTAATAGGATGTGACAGAGTGATATCAGAGCTTAGATTATGATCATTTATGGACTATGATACAAATGATTAAGATATGATAGAACAGTACTAGAGCTCAGATTTAAGGTCACTAGGGATTGTGACATAAGTGATATCAAAACTCTGAGATTATAATCAATAGAGTTTGATAGATAATATCAGAGTTTAAAGTTATGATCATTAAGGATGTGATAGAATGATGTTAGAGTTTAGGTTATGATCATAAAGAATAGATAGACATAAAAGAAAGAATTCAATATTTGGATTTTGAATCAATTGATACTATGATGAAATTTATATATAAGTGGTATATGATGTCTCTAATGGAATTGACGAGTTATATCTTGAATTTTAATTAGTAGGATTGATCTAAGTATGAGAAGTGTTGATCTTGGAATGAAGAGAAAGATATTGATGTATTGTATTGAGTATACTCGATGATTTTTGAATATGAAACTTATATGGATGAATGTCATGATAATTTTTCTGATTTTGATGTTAATTTTTTTAGCATCATAAAATTTTTGGACTTATCATAAGAAAGTTAGTTGGGATGTGGTCTAAGAAGAAATTACATCATATAAGAGAGAAATATTTTTAAGTATTGAACCTATAAGAGATCATATATGAAACTCAATTTTAGATAAAAAATATATTTAAAATTTTATTATGAGAATATGGAATACATGTCTTGGTGAAATCTTTAGTTGTTCAAAATATCATATTTGGATATGATTTCTTGATCTTTCAAATTGCATTGAATTTCAAGTCTAAAATTTGATTTTCTAAGTGGATCTAGGGTATTTTGATATTGTTGTTAAATTAAATACAAAGAACCAGCTTGTTAGAATATAATATACATATTATGAAAAAATCTTTAATAATTCATATTACCATCTTTGGATTAGATTCTTTATTTTTTCTTGTGATTATTGAAGATAGTGGATGGTAATTCAAATTAAATTTAGATTTCTAAGCTGATCTAAGATATCTCACTAGTATTAAATTTTGAATGACTTATACAAATCTTAACACATAAAGGATAAAATTTTGTCTGAATTTATTAATTAATACTAAGGGTTGTGATTAAAGGAGCTTTACAAGAAATAACTAAGTTGATTTTATTTACAAAAATGTTAACTTGAGTTCTTCTAGTTTGTTCAAGTTGGAGTTAATTCTTTTGCAAAGAAAGATTTATTTAGAAGTTATCTAAATAATTGTAAGGTAAATCTTAGGTTAACTTCAATTAATTCTAGACATGTTGGATTTTTGAGGAGTGATGAAACTCATGTAATGAATTCAAATATGAAAAGTGGATCAAAATTTAATTTTGATGTGCTATGCCCAAGGGATACTGAAGATAAAAAAACTTAAAAGTTTTGCTCTAAGATCTATATAAAAATTTGAAGGTTGGATCTATCTTTGATTGATCTAACATACAAAGATATCTTTTGATAAATTCATATAATTTGATAAATTAAGATCAGAGTGCACAGTAAAAATGTGATGGTTTAAATTGATTAGAAATATTAATCCTTTAAATCAAAAGATATTATGGAATACATTAATTGTAAATAAAGAAGAATTTTATTGATAATGAAAGGATGCTATAAATTTTGACTTAATCTGATCATAGCCAGATAATTTTGGCCAGTAGTTTATTTCATTACAGATAATGCTAAGAAGAACCATAGACATCTCAAGTTTACTATTAATAGTTTGATAGATCTTTTGTTAGTTCAAACCTAAAATATCTTGACATAGATCTTATTTTTTTGAAATTTAACATTGTTATTCGAATTGACATAGAAGGTTGAGGTTTTCTTAAGATGAAAGTCTACCTGTTAAATTTGTTGAAAGGTCAAAAGAAGAAAGAAATCGATGATTTTCAAGAGTGCCCGATGTTCGGCCTTTGTTTATTTTTCTATCATAAGCAGTTCGAGATAATTATAAATTTTGAGTGGAATGTATTGGATAAATAATTGTGGTATGTTAATATAAGTCTAAAATATTACTGCTCTTCGAAAAAGTTGAAAAAAAGAGAGGGATGAATTTGAGATTTTAAATAATTTTGTTATAATAAGATCATGAGAAATAAATTATATGTAAAACATTATTGGAAGCGTGAGAATGACATGATGAATGTATATTTTTTTAAAGAATATATCTCAAACAACATAACTTAATTTTGAGGATAAAATTATTTGAAGGGGGGAGAATGTAATACCCAGCCCATTTAGGCCCTGGACCAAGCCCAAAACAAAAAAAAAAGGATGGATGAAGAAGACTCCTAGCGGGAGTCTTCTTCCACCGATTCCATCGGAGAGGAGAAGCCGAATCTGGAAAGAATTCGACCTCCTCTCCACTCTATAAAATGCTCCCTTCCCCCCAAGACGCTCCACCGGCCTTCCTCCCATGACCCTCCACTGGCCTTCCTCCCTCTCCTTTCCTCTTGATTTCTTCCGTTGAAGCCATGACCTCTTGTACTCATGCTCATCGAAAATTGGAGCCGACGATGCTACTGAAGCTTGAGGTAAGCCCATCTCTTCCTTCCTCTCTTCGTTTCCCTCCTTCCCATGGTTTCATGCACCCTCGCCGGCCGTCGGATTCGTTGAAAATTCTACAAAACCATAAGGCTCTGTTTTTGCTCTGTTTGATCGAGCCTTTTCTTCTTTGATTCCGACCACCAGTGCTGCTGCTCGTGGTGCCGCACCCCTATAGCGTGACCTCCACCTCCCTAACTTTCTTTTCCGAAGGTCATGGCCACCGGCGATCGGCCAATGATCGAAAAATAAGAGGTAAGGGGCGGATCCCCTATTTTTCTGATTTTCTCTAAGTTTCTCGTCGGTCAAACCTCGCCATCCGCCTCCCCTTGCTCTGTCCCTATCGATCAGACACCACCGCCCCTCACTGGAGCTCAAGCCACCGAGCCCTTCCCTCTGATCCTCTCCCTGTTCGGCCAAGGAAGAGGAAGAAAGAAGAAAATGGAAAAAGAAAGAAGAAGAAGAAAAGAAAAGAAAAAGAAAAAGAAAAAGAGAAAAAGCAAAAGAAAAATAAAAAAAAGAATGAGAGAATTTTTTCTCTCTCCTCTCTTTCCTTTCTCTCTCTTTCCTCTCTCCTCTCACTACTTTCTCTCTCCAATTTCTCTCTAGATTCTCTCTCTACTTTCTCTTTAAAATTTCTCTCTCTAGGATCTTTCTACTCTCTCTCTAACTGCATCATGGATCCTAAGATAAATTTGAGATAGAAATAAGATGACCTGAAATCACTTTGAAATCCATGCAGTAGGTTGGATCTCAGTCCGACCCTTATTTAGAATTTATAACATCTACTCATAGTTAATCCATATTGAATCACTCTGATATGATCTCTGATAATCTCGATCATGATTGCCTCATCTGAAAGATATGAAGATTGTTTCTCCATTTTCTTTCTCTACTTTTTCTCTCTAAAATTTTTTCTCTTCATGAATTTTCTCTCTCTAAGAATCTTATGGATCAGTGGAGGGTCCTGATACATAGACAAATCTTAATTTTGGTTAATCTTAAGAGATGTTCTAGATTTGTGTTATTAGGATCGATTATCGATAATTTTCTCTATATATGATTTTTATATTTGATCAGGATCATGAAGAGATGCGATTATTTGCATAAGGTGTCGAATGGAATATCTTATTTTCAAATTCATAAATTGAAGAAGAATATTGATTTCTATACTTGGATCAGTCACTAGTAAAGATAAGAATCTCTGTACATAATCACCATTATATATGCTATTTTATCATTGGTCTTGCATCATTGATTTTGGATCGTTTGATTTAAGATCGATGAATTGTTATGCTTGAGATATCATTATATTGCTTATATGATTTTTAAGCATGAGTATATTATGTCAATACATATGTATCAATGATTGATGGTATGATTGTATGGATATGACATATCTAATTTGATCATAGTGTAAATCAAAATTGATTTGGTGAAATCAACATATAGTGATTAAATAAAAAATAGATATGGTTTGGACTAGCCTTGTCATGTGGGACAGTTCATGAAGAGCTTATGCCTGGGACAGCTTGCTAGGAGTTTATGCCTGGGACAGCCGGCCAAGAGCTTATGTCTGGGACAGCCCCATGGGCTTATATGTGGATCAGTCGGTCAGGAGTTTATGCCTAGAACAGTCCGTCAGAGCTTATGCCTGCGACAGCTTGTCAGGAGCTTATGCTTGGGACAGCCCCAAGGGCTTATATGTGGAATAGTCGGCAAGGAGCTTATGCCTGAGACAGCCCGTTAGGAGCTTATGCCTGAGACAGCCTTGAGAGGTTTATGATGAAAATTTGATCGGATGAAAATTGAGGCATAGTATTGGTTAGTCTAAAGCCAGAAAGAAAAAGATTAAAGATTATGTGATAATGAAAAGAGAAAGGAAAGACAAGACATGAAACAATTGTTGAACAAAAGTATTTCACCCATTAACATATGATGATGTATCTCTTTTGACAAGGTAGATAAATTATAGATGTTTGCATTATTTCGGATATTGAATATGAGATTTTATATTTTATTGCTTATCCTTATTTTTAGATTATATTATTATATTGATATGATATGGGAATTCTTATTGGGCTGTAAAGCTCACACCCCTTCATCTTTCTTTTTCTTCTCAGAGTTATAGGATGCTCATGCTTGGCTGTGGTATAGATTTACGGGTGAGCAGATGCATGATAGAGTGTCATGATATTCGATCAGAAGATAGAAAAAATTTCAATTGTAATTATACAAGTTTTACTAATTATTATTGGAATTAGATATTATGGATGTTGAGGTTGTAATGAATTACTTTTGGCCTTGCATATTCTTTGGGGCTTGCTCTAAGGAGTATGCGGCCATCACGTATCCGAACCGGATGTTGGGTTCAGAGCGTGATACTCTATACATAATATATTTGGAAAAAAAAACATGAAATAAGATTAAGGTATGAGTAAATTCTTCTGTGCAAGTCATCAAAGTAAGACAGCTTTAAATTATTATGTTGATGAAATGACAATTATGAATTCCCTTGCTGTTGAATAAAAATCAGTGTGAGATATTTAGGTCTTCATTGGAAGAAAACCCATGTGAAACCAGAACAATATTCTCCTGCATCAACATGAGAGATTTTCCCTGCAATTTCCCTACCAGCCAGTTGGCACCCTCTTTGGCAATAGTTTGTTAGCAGATCAATTTGTAATTCGCTCAAGGCAAGTTACCTTGAGCCAGTACTAACAAACATACACTATAGTTCATGGAGGCCCTCTAAATAAGAATAGTTTGAATCAGTACCGCAACAAGGCAGACCAGAAAATTACAAAATCGAAAACATTACATAGAATGCCTGGTTGTCAGCTATGGAATGTGTCAAACTATGGCAATAGACAAGCATTCCTTCCAGGCCGGCATGCAGATCTTGCATTAAAATTAACAATGCATATCGAGTCCATTCCTTGAAAATTTCTTCCTTTCAGTGCTTCTGCATGCCTATTTATACCCCACCTTACTCCTTAGCCATGCATCCAGAAGAAGCACCAGACACCAAGAAAAAATGGCTTCCAATGCATGGCTAACTCTTGCCATAGTTCTCGCAACCCTCCTCGGCACGCATGCCGGAGACCCTGACATCACATCAGATTTCATAGTTCCTGATGGAGTCACTCCAGATGCCGACTTCTTCACCTTCAAAGGGCTCAAACAGGCCTTGAGGGGTGCTCCCATGGATGCAACATTTAAGGTGACCAAGGCGAGCCAGGTGGAGTTCCCAGCACTCATGGGGCAGAGCGTCTCGTATGCTGCGCTCCAGTTTGCACCTGGGGGCATCAATCCACCCCACAACCACCCTCGGTCGGCAGAGCTTCTCCTTGTCGTGCAAGGATGGCTCCAAGTCGGGCTCGTGGACTCCAACAACACGCTCTTCACTCAGGTGCTTCGGACTGGTGACATGTTTGTGTTCCCCAAGGGCCTGGTGCACTTCCAAGCGAACAAAGACCCCAGGTACCCAGCTGTTGCCTTGTCTGCATTCGGCAGTGCTAACGCCGGCACAGTGTCTCTTCCAAAGACTTTGTTTGGCAGTGGCATTGACGAAGATGTGTTGGCCAAGTCCTTCAAGACTGATGCTCAGACCATTGACAAGCTTGTCTCAGCTGCCACCATGGGTTGATTTACGTAATTCACTTGAGCATCTCGATCGAGTTGCTGGTGTCTGGGTGCCTTTCGTCTTTGGCTTCTCATGGCTTGGATTAATGTTGATTACTTGGTCGTTCTTTATTTATAGTGTTGTCTGTCTTTGAGAGTGTAATGTATTCCCTTTATTGTTTTATTTTTTTAAAAAAAATTCCTGTCTTGTTCTTGAGTGGAATGTGGGAACCACCTCAAATTTCATTAATAAGGAATTTAAATGAGATACAAAACGTTATTGCTTGACTGCTTTCATTAGACATGTTAATATTTTTATTTTGCCATTTCCATGCTACTATTCCTGTGTGAATTGAATGAATTGTTAGGCTCATGATCTCTTGGGCCATCTACTGTGTTTTATGCATATTTCGAAGTACATACAAATTACAATACACGTCGCCCACTGCTTAATTTGGACCTATTTCAGCTATGTTACAGCAAGCACAAAATAGGAACACAATTCGTACAATCACAAAATAGAGAAGAGAAGAAAAAACAAACACAGATTTACGTGGTTCGGCTGAAAGTCTACGTCCACGACAAGACACGAGAGAAAAATTTCACTATGATAAAAGAGATACAATCACTCAGAACTCTCCAAACCCTAGCCGCATTTATTTTTCAAATCTCTCTCACAAAACTGCGAGATTGATAGAAAGTACAATATTATACTAGCTGTACCGTGAGGACGTTGCCTATACCCTCCGCTGCCACCACAGACCTCCCAAAAAATTCATTCAGGTCACAACGCGGCTTTCGGATCGGATCATAGTTCGAGTCATAAAAAATATCCAAATTCAACCACATAACAAGCTAATTTCATAAATTACACATCATCCTTTCAGCTATATATATGGAACAACATAATTCTGTCTTCCCAAAGAAAAGTGATAAAAATAAAAGGAGGACAGTGCAAAAACATGCTTTCTCGTAGACAAAAAGTAAAAGTTTCGGGGCTACAATATTGATGTAGAACTAGAGGTGAAAGTAGTATAGATATTATCCGTCCAAATCTATTTTCATATCCGAATAATCCGAATATGCATAGATATTTAAGAATCCGACTAATATCTGTATCCGTATGTATATCCATCAAAGAAAAATAGATATGGATATGGATAAATAATTATCGGATTCATATCCAAATATTCGAATCGACATATAACTCTATATAATTATATATATATTTACTAATTTTTTAAAAAAATATAATCATATAAATATGTTATTAATTTAATTTTTATCTATTTAATAATATCTTTTGTTCTTAGTCATAAAGTTTGATTATCTAAGTTATATTGATAATTATATCCATATTTTTAGTATCCGAATTGATCCATATCTATTTAAAATAAATATGATATAAATTTTTACATCCGAATAATATCTATCCATATTTATATTTGTTAAAAAATAAATATGGATATGGATATCTAGTATCCAATTCATGTTCGATCCAGTTTCAGCCCTATGTGAACATGACCAATTAAAAAAGGGTTTCAGATACTCTGATGGCAATTACTTGTTGAGCATGTGGAGAGAGAAAAAGGTAGGATTTTCTTATACACTTCTTCTATTTTTTTATGGGTAACATTCTCCTATCCTCAAGTAGATTGAAGTCACCTCAAAGTAAAAAAAAAAAAATTTACATAACTCCTAAATATTAAAATTTATATAAATATACTTCCAAAATCAATATTTATATTATATCCTCATAAAATATTTATTTTACATATATATATCCTTCTTTCTTCTTTTTTTTTTTGCATACATATCTATGTCATCTAATATCGTTAAAAAATTAATGATTTAAAATCGAAATGATCAAAACAACCTTAATAGATAAATATTCCAAAAAAAAATAAGGGCCTGAAATAGTAATTTTGTGAAGGTATTAATGTATTTTTATATATTTAGGCGGGCATACTCACAAAAAAAATTCTTAGATTTTTTTGCTTGAATATCTATATAAATATTAAAATTTATATGAATACCCTCCCAATATTAACATCTACGTGCATAACTGCAAATCCTCACGAAATTATTTGTGTATGAATAACTTTGACATAATGATTTAGCTGACATCTAGAGATGGCAATGGATAGGGTTTGGGTCGGGTATTGTACTACCCATTTTCAAATTAAACTTAATATCTTGTATCCAAACCCTACCCGATACTCAATCAGATAAGAAAAAAAATATCCATTCACATACCCAATGGGTTCGGAGATACCCACGGGTAACTCATTTTCTTATTCCCAGTCCATATCTATCCCATACCTATCCCATACCCAAAAAAATAAACAATCCAAATAATTTTATGCATATTATCAATCAAAACAAAATTATCAATGCAACATACAACATAATTTATAAGTCCAAATTTATAGAAATTAAAGATTGAAATGGAATTACAATTCAACATAGAACATATAAATAACCAAAATAATTTTATGCATATTATCCACCAAAACAGAATTATCAAAACAGAATTATAAACATATATATTCGGGTGTGGGTTCGGGTACTACCATATCCGTAGGTTCGGATCGGATTCGGATTCGGATTTGGATAAAAAATAGCACTATTTATACCCTACGTATACTCGTGCTACAGTTTTCGGATTTTACCCAAACCCAGTCAAACCCTATTTTTTGAGTTTGATCGGTTTGGGTAGAATGCATACCCATCGAGTTGGATCGATTTTGTTATCCCTACTGACATCCTAAGTCAAAATTATATTTATTTAAATTAAAAAATAATTAAAATTATGAATTACTTTTTCACCGCTAAAGTCGATAACAGATTAAAGGGTCTTTCTGGAATCCATTAAACTTCCTCTCTTCTCACATGATTGCTCTCTTTCTTTCAAGATCACCCTAATCATTCACTTAATCTCTTCTAAGATATTTTTAGATCTCTCTCAATCCTTCTCTTTCACCTTTTCATATAGAATTAAAACCATTCCCTCGACTCTCTTCTCAATTATTGGCGATCCTTCTCTTTCTCCTTCGCTGAGTTTTACGAATCCTAGCGAGTAAATATTCAGTGTAACGGTGATACCACGTCATTATCATAACGTCCCAATAAAATATTTCTTTCAGTACGTGACACACAAATAAAAAGCATAAAGATGACAAGGCTTGCCTTCCGTCTCCTGCTCAGTCTGTGTGGCGTGGGGTGTGCGATGAAGTGGCTGAATATTTACTCGTGTCGAGGATGAAGAAAAAGGAGGCGAACAGTGATGCCACGCCTCTGTTCTTCTTTTTCCTTCCAAAACAGGAACCAGCCTACTCGCTTTTTCTTGTTTTCCAGTCTGGGGGTCAGATTCCAGCAGCCCCATGGCCCCCACGTCAGCTTTTCTCCGTGAAAGCCACTCCACCGCGCAGACCGACTGGAAGACCGAAGGGCGAGCCGCTTTATCATCTGCGAATGCTCCTTGTTTTACGCTGTTAGTGCTTATCCACATCACCGTAAAGAAAGATTTTTATTGGGACGTTACAACCGTGACGTGGTATCACCGTTACACTGAATATTTACTCGTCCTAGGCTCATGGACCCGTGTAGCATTGTCTCTTTGAATGAAGGGCCCACGGTATTGTCATCTCACTGGAAGAGCGAGTCTCCAGTGGAGGGATTTATCGAGCACCAGTGCAATAATATAATTGGACTGTGTTAAATTTTTTCCTTCATCTAGTATTGTTCTTGGACATATTTCCTTGCTATCAGTGCATTTCATTGTGGGCTATATCCTGAAGCCGTGTTGAACGTCCAAGATTAAACATTTTCCAAATGGACTCTTCTGTTGATCTGCTTGTCCGCTTCTTCGACTGGTCCCACACCAATTGCTTGTCTAATGATGAAAGAAAATTCCATCGGCTGGTGACCTTATCAATTGCTACATTTGAGTTTATGGAGTGTCACGCCATGACACGGCGCATAAATCTTAGAACAAGCCCTCTAGGTTATGTTAGACCCGTAAAATCTTCAATAGAATCAAAATTTATTTAAAATAAATGGTCAAATATGTCAATTAAATAGAATCATAATAATCAAATAAATTTATTCAATTATAATTACTCAAAAATCGAACAACCTAATGAACTAATAACTCTAATACTCGAACTTCGTATCAAATCCAATCAGTACTACGCATCATGTAACTCTAAAAGCAAAGGAGAATTGGAGGTATGGGATTTACAACCTATTAAGAATCCCATCATATATATACATCAATATAATAATATGATTTAAAAATAATAAACGAGCAATATCAAAAAAGATCATAAACATCTACTCATAGTTAATCCATATTGAATCACTCTGATATGATCCCTGATAATCTCGATCATGATTGTCTCATTTGAAAGATGTGAAGATTCTCTCTCCATTTTCTTTCTCTACTTTCTTTCTTAGAATTTTTCTCTTCATGAATTTTCTCTCTCTAAAAATTTTATGGATCAGTGGAGGATCATGATATATAGACAAATCTTAATTTTGGTTAATCCTAAGAGAAATCCTAGAATTGTGTTATTAGGATCGATTATCGGTAATTTTCTTCTTATATGATTTTTATATTTGATCAGGATCATGAAGAGATGCGATTGTTTGGATAAGGTGTTGAGTGAAATATCTTATTTTTGAATTCATAAATCGAAGAAGAATATTGATTTTTATGCTTGGATCAGTCACCAGTAAAAGTAAGAATTCCTGTACATGATCATCATTATATATACTATTTTATCGTTGGTCTTGCATTATTGATTTTGCATCGTTGGATTTGAGATCGATGAATTGCTATGCTTGAGACATCGTTATATTGCTTATATGATTTTTGAGCATGAGTATATTATGTCAATACATATGTATCAATGATTGATGGTATGATTGTATAGATATGACATATCTAATTTGATCACAGTGTAAATCGGAATTGATTTGGTGAAATCAACATATAATGATTAAATGAAAAAGAGATATAGTTTGGACTAGCTTTGTCATGTGGGACAGTCCGTCAGGAGCTTATGCCTGGGATAGCTTGCCAGGAGCTTATGTCTGAGACAGCTGGCAAGGAGCTTATGTCTGGGACAGCCCCATGGGCTTATATGTGGATCAGCCAGCTTGGAGCTTATGCCTGGGACAACCTATCAGGAGCTTATGCCTAGGACAGTTTGCCAGGAGCTTATACCTAGGACAGCCCCTTGGGCTTATATATAGATCAGCCGGCTAGGAGCTTATGCCTGGGACAGTCCATCAGGAGCTTTTGCTTGAGACAGCCTTAAGAGGCTTATAAGTGAAAATTTGATCAGATGAAAATTTATGCATAGTGTTGGTTAGTCCAAAGTTAGAAAGAAAAAGATTAAAGATTATATGATAATGAAAAGAGAAAGGAAAGACAAGACATGAAATAATTGTTGAACAAAAGTATTTCATCCATTAACATATGACGTACATCTCTTTTGACAAGGTAGATAAATTATAGATATTTGTATTATTTCGAATATTGAATATGAGATTTTATATTTTATTGCTTATCTTTATTTTTAGATTATATTATTATATTGGTATGATATAGAAATTCTTACTGGGCTGTAAAGCTCACACTCCTTCATTTTTCTTTTTTTTCTCAGAGTTACAGGATGCTCATGATTGGCTATGATATAGATTTGCGAGTGAGCAGATGCATAGATAGAGTGTCATGATATTCGATCAGAGGATAGAAAAAATTTTAATTATAATTATACAAGTTTTGCTAATTATTATTGAAATTAGATATTATGGATGTTGAGGTTGTAATGAATTACTTTTGATCTTGCATATTCTTTAGGACTTACTCTAAGGAGTGTGTGGCCATCGCGTATCTGAACCGGATGTTAGATTTGAAGCATGATAGAATGGTATCAGAGCTTAGATTTAAGATCATTAGAGATTATGAAGTGATATCAAAACTTTATGTATGATTAATAGGATGTGACAGAGTGATATCAGAGCTTAGATTATGATCATTTGTGGACTATGATATAAGTGATTAGGATATGATAGAATAGTACTAGAGCTCAGATTTAAGATCATTAGGGATTGTGACATAAGTGATATCAAAATTCTGGGATTATAATCACTAGAGTATGATAGATAATATCAGAGTTTAAAGTTATGATCATTAAGAATGTGATAGAATGATGTTAGAGTTTAGGTTATGATCATAAGGAATATGATAGACATAAAAGAAAGAATTCAATATTTAGATTTTGAATCAATTGATACTATGATGAAATTTATATATAAGTGGTATATGATGTCTATAATGGAATTGATGAGTTATATTTTTAATTTCAATTAGTAGGATTGATCTAAGTATGAAAAGTGTTGATCTTGAAATGAAAAGGGAGATATTGATGTGTTGTATTGAGTATACTCGATGATTTTTGAATGCGAAACTTATATGGATGAATATCATGATAATTTTTTTGATTTTGATGTTAATTTTTTTAGCATTATAAAATTTTTGTACTTATCATAAGAAAGTTAGTTGGGATGTGGTCTAAGAAGAAATTACATCATATAAGAGAGAAATATTTTTGAGCATTGAACCTACAAGAGGTCATATATGAAACTCAATTTTAGATGAAAAATATATTTAAAATTTTATTATGAGAATATGGAATAATGTCTTGGTGAAATCTTTAGTTGTTCAAAATATTATATTTGGATATGATTTCTTGATCTTTCAAGTTGCATTAAATTTCAAGTCTAAAGTTTGATTTTCTAAGTGCATCTAGGGTATTTTGATATTGTTGTTAAATTAAATACGAAGAACTAGCTTGTTAGAATATAATATACATATTATGAGAAAATCTTTAATAATTCATATTATCATCTTTGGATTAGATTCTTTACTTTTTCTTGTGATTATTGAAGATAGTGGATGGTAATTCAAATTAAATTTAGATTTCTAAGCTGATCTAAGATATCTCGCTAATATTAAATTTTGAATGACTTATACAAATCTTAACACATAAGGGATAAGATTTTGTCTGAATTTATTAATTAATACTAAGGGTTGTGATTAAAGGAGCTTTACAAGAAATAACTAAGTTGATTTTACTTACAAAAATATTGACTTGAGTTTTTTTAGTTTGTTCAAGTTGGAGTTAATTCTTTTGCAAAGAAAGATTGATTTAGAAGTTATCTAAATAATTGTAAGTAAATCTTAGGTTAACTCCAATTAATTCTAGACATGTTGGATTCTTGAGGAGTGATGAAACTTATGCAATGAATTCAAATATGAAAAGTGGATCAAGATTTAATTTTGATGTGCTATGCCCAAGGGATACTAAAGATAAAAAAATTTAAAAGTTTTGCTCTAAGATCTATATAAAAATTTGAAGGTTGGATCTATCTTTGATTGATCTAACATATAAGGATATCTTTTGATAAATTCATATAATTTGGTAAATTAAGATCAGAGTGCGCAGCAAAAACATGATGGTTTAAATTGATTAAAAATATTAATCGTTTAAATCAAAAGATATTATGGAATACATTAGCTGTAAATAAAAAAAAATTTTATTGATAATGAAAGGATGCTACAGATTTTGACTTAATCTGATCATAGCCAGATAATTTTGGCCAGTAGTTTATTTCATTACAGATAATGCTAAGAAGAACCATAGACATCTCAAGTTTACTATTAATAGCTTGATAGATCTTTTGTTAGTTCAAACCTAAAATATCTTGACATAGATCTTATTTTTTTGAAATTTAATATTGTTATTCGAACTGACATAGAAGGTTGAGATTTTTTTTAAATGAAAGTCTACTTGTTAAATTTGTTGAAAGGTCAAAAGAAGAAAGAAATCAATGATTTTCAAGAGTGCCCGATGTTCGGCCTTTGTTTATTTTTCTATCATAAGCAGTCTGAGATAATTATAAATTTTGAGTGGAATGTATTGGATAAATAATTATGGTATGTTAATATAAGTCTAAAATATTACTGCTCTTTGAAAAAGTTGAAAAAAAAAGAGGGATGAATTTGAGATTTCAAATAATTTTGTTATAATAAGATCATGAGAAATAAACTATATGTAAGACATTATTGGAACCATGAGAATGACATGATGAATGTATATTTTTTTTAAAAATATATCTCAAACAACATAACTTAATTTTGAAAATAAAATTATTTGAAGGAGGGAAAAATGTAATACTCGGCCCATTTAGGCCCTGGACCAAGCCCAAAACAAAAAAAAAGGAACGATGAAGAAGACTTCTAGCGGGAGTCTTCTTCCACCGATTCCATCGGAGAGGAGAAGCCGAATCTGGAAAGAATTCGACCTCCTCTCCACTCTATAAAATGCTCCCTTCTCCCCAAGATGCTCCACCGGTCTTCCTCCCATGACCCTCTACTGGCCTTCCTTTCTCTCCTTTCCTCTTGATTTCTTTCGTTGAAGTCGTGACCTCTCGTACTCGTGCTCGTCAAAAATTGGAGCCGACGACGCTGCTGAAGCTTGAGGTAAGCCCTTCTCCTCCTTCCTCTCTTCATTCCCCTCCTTCCCATGGTTTCATGCACCCTCGCCGGCCGTCGGGTTCGTCGAAAATTCTACAAAACCATAAGGCCCTATTTTTGCTCTGTTTGATCGAGCCTTTTCTTCTTTGATTCCGACCATCGATGTTGCTGCTCGTAGTGCCGCACCCCTGTAGCATGACCTTCACCTCCCTAACTTTCTTCTTCGAAGGTCATGGCCACCGGCTACCGGCCAATGATCGAAAAATAAGAGGTAAAGGACGGATCCCCTGTTTTTTTGATTTTCTCTAAGTTTCTTGTCGGTCGAACCTCGCCATCCGCCTCCCCTTGCTCTATCCCCATCGATCAGACACCGCCACCCCTCACTGGAGCTCGAGCCACCGAGCCCTTCCCTCTGGTCCTCCTCCTGTTCGGCCAAGGAAGAGGAAGAAAGAAGAAAACAAGAAAAGAAAGAAGAAGAAGAAGAAAGAAAAGAAAAAAAAAAAAAGAGAAAAAACAAAAGAAAAATAAAAAAAAGAATGAGAGAATTTTGTCTCTCTCCTCTCTTTCCTTTCTCTCTCTTTCCTCTCTCCTCTCACTACTTTCTCTCTCCAATTTCTCTCTAGATTCTCTCTCTACTTTCTCTCTAAAATTTCTCTCTCTAGGATCTTTCTACTCTCTCTCTAACTGCATCATAGATCCTAAGATAAATTTGAGATAGAAATAAGATGACCTGAAATCACTTTAAAATCCGTGTAGTAGGTTGGATCTCAGTCCGATCCTTTTTTAGAATTTATAACATCTACTCATAGTTAATCTATATTGAATCACTCTGATATGATCTCTGATAATCTCGATCATGATTGCCTCATCTGAAAGATGTGAAGATTCTCTTTTCATTTTCTTTCTCTACTTTCACTCTCTAGAATTTTCTCTCTTCATGAATTTTCTCTCTCTAAAAATTTTATGGATCAGTGGAGGGTCCTGATACATAGACAAATCTTAATTTTGGTTAATCCTAAGAGAGGTCCTAGATTTGTATTATTAGGATCGATTATCGATAATTTTCTCTTTATATGATTTTTATATTTGATCAGGATCACGAAGAGATACGATTGTTTGCATAAGGTGTCGAGTGGAATATCTTATTTTCAAATTTATAAATCGAAGAAGAACATTGATTTCTATGCTTAAATCAGCCACCAGTAAAGATAAGAATCTCTGTACATAATCACCATTATATATGCTATTTTATCATTGGTCTTGCATCATTGATTTTGTATCGTTGGATTTGAGATCGATGAATTGTTATGCTTGAGACATCATTATATTGCTTATATGATTTTTAAGCATGAGTATATTATGTCAATACATATGTATCAATGATTGATGGCATGATTGTATGGATATGACATATCTAATTTGATCACAGTGTAAATCGAAATTGATTTGATGAAATCAACATATAATGATTAAATAAAAAATAGATATTATTTGGACTAGCCTTATCATGTGAGACAGTCCGTCAGGAGCTTATGTCTGGGACAGCCTGCTAGGAGTTTATGCCTGGGATAGCTCTATGGGCTTATATGTGGATCAGCCGGTCAGGAGCTTATGCCTGGAACAGCCCGTCAGGAGCTTATGCCTGTGACAGCTTGTCAGGAGCTTATGTCTGGGACAGCCTCATGGGCTTATATGTGGAACAGCCGGTAAGGAGCTTATGCCTAGGACAGCCTATTAGGAGCTTATGCCTGGGACAGCCTTGAGAGGCTTATGAGTGGAAATTTGATCGGATGAAAATTGAGGCATAGTGTTGGTTAGTCCAAAGCCAGAAAGAAAAAGATTAAAGATTATGTGATAATTGTGATAACCCGGCCCAATTGAGGCCCAAAACCAGCTCAAAGCCCACCCGAAAGAAAAAAAAAAAAAGAAAAAAACAGAGCAGGAAGACTCCCGATCGGAGTCTTCCTCTTCTCCGATAAAAAATCGGAGTCCTAGGGCCATTAAAAGACCCTAGGACGAACCCTATAAGAAACCCCTCTCTCTCCTCTTTGGGTAGACCCTTCAGTCGCTGTCGATTGTCGGAGATTTCCTCCGATTTTCCCGTTTGAAGCCGTGACTCCTCGACCCGTGTTCGCCGTGATTTCTCGCCGGTGGGGGTCACCGGAGGTTGTGGTAAGGTCTCCCTCCTCTCCCTCTCTTCTCTCCCTTCTTTCCCGTGCCGGTGAGCACGATGGCCGGCGACGGGTGTCGTCGGATTTAGTTGGAGAAGGAAACCCCCTGTTCGCCGCCTCTTTCCTCTGATTTTCCGACGCCGACGGTCACGCCGACCGCCGGCCCTGGTCTCTCCGAACCAGGGAGAGTCGGCCGTTGCCGCCGGCCACCACCGGCCATGAGATGGCCGTGATCGGCCGATCAAGGCACGGGGACCTCAAGGTCCCCTGTTTCGGCCTAATGAAAGCTCGGGAAGAAGAAGAAAAGAAAAGAAAAAGAAAAGAAAAGGAAAAAGAAAAAGAAAAGAAAAAGAAAAAAGAAAAAGAAAAACAAAGAAAATGCAAAATAAAAAAAAATAATAAATAAATAATAAGAAAAGAGAAAATTTTCCTCTCTCCCCTCTTTTTCCCTCTTTCTCTCTCTTTTTCTCTCTCTATTGTCTCTCTCTAAAAAGAAAAAAAGAAAAAGAAAAAGAAAAAGAAAAAGAAAAAAAATATATAATAATAATAATAAAAAAAAATATGTGAGAGAAAGTTTTTCTCATCTCTCTCTTAAGTCTTTCTCTCTCTAGAATTAGACTTTTTCTCTCTACCTTCTCTCTACATTTTCTCTCTCTAAAATTTCTTTCTATTTTCTCTCTCTAGACTTTTTATCTCTTTTTATGGATTTTGTCTCCCTAGGGTCATTCTCTCTCTCTGATTACATCACAGACCCTAGGATAAACTTGAGATGAAAATATGATGATCTGGGACTGCTCCGAAATTCGTGCAGTAGATCGGATCCGATCCGATTCTTTTTCGAAATTGATAATATCAATCATGGTCAATCTATATTAAGTCACCTTGATATGATCTCTGATGATCTCAATCATGATTGCCACTTTTGAAGGATACGAAGATTCTCTCTCCACTTTCTCTCTCTACTTTCTCTCTCATGACCGACTTTCTTTCTCTAAGAAGGTCTATGAATCCTGTATCGAGTCATGCCTTCATCTTTTAGAGGCTCATATTGACTCTAATAAGATGATCTGAAGTTGCTTTGATATCCGTGCTGTATGTCAACCTCATCTGATCGTATCAAAGATCTTTCAAATTTATTATTAAAGAACCCTATTGATTGATCTTGACTTTAATTCGATCTGTGCCTCATGATTTCTTGATCAAGTCACTTGAATCTGACTCTCAGATAAAAGATCCTAAATTGCCCTGGTATTTGGATGGTCCGACACATCCGGTCAACGATCCTCTTTCCTTATGATTTAATCTTATTATATTTATGGAATAGAATTTGATAATAATTTGATATTTTAAATAGGATTAGCTGATTCTTCTAACGAAGTCCGAAGATCTAAGATGAACGAGGTAAGTAGATCCTATGCTCCTTATTTATTTTTAAATGATCATGTTTTTATGCAAAGAATTGCTATTGATGAAATCATAATTTTTCATAAAATAAGGATCGGCATATGTGATATGAAAAAGCATGTTTTATTATGAGCATTGATTTCATGAATATGTCTTATGAAAATAGCATGATTATGAAGCATGAATTTCATTATTTTTCCATATGTATATATGTATGCTTTAAGAAAAAGATATAAAGATTTCAAAGGCTCTCAGATGGCTATGAATGAATCCCTTCGGGAAGGTCGACATCCGGAGCTAGCATCCACACGAAACATGGCCCTGCCAGCGGGTATAAAGTTGGCACATAAATTAAGAACTCTGTCGATTAAGAAACATGGCCCTGTCACGGGTATAATAGTGACCTTAGCACGAATATCTGTGAGCAATGTTTTGAAACATGACATGAATACATGATGAAAATGATTTACGATTCATGATTGTGAAATATACATGATTTATGCATGCATGATGAGTTTATAACTTGTTTTGTTATATACTCTATGAAATACTTTATTTTGTATTATCTGTTATTTTCTAAATATTGCATTATCATGAAAAACTTATGCTTGATCCGATAAGAAAGTGCAAGTTCTACTTACTGGGCTAGTGTAGCTCATATTCTTTTTGTTTTCTTTTTGTTTGAACAGAAAAATAAGGTTAGGATCGGCAAAAAGGAATCCAAGCTTGAAGATCGGCATAGCAAGCTGAAAAATTAGGCAACAGAAGTTTAATTTATTTATAATCATGAATTTGTAGTTATTTATGAATGTTGAGATTCGGGTTAGTACTTGCTTTTGGATTTAGATGCTCTGAATCAATATTGGTTCGATTATTTGATGAATAATAGAATTGAATCTTTTTATTTGACGGATTTTAGATGATTATGATGAATTGGCTTCGTGTTATCGTGGGTTCCATCCCTCGGTAGCATGGCCGTGTTATGTCTCGGATTTGGGGCGTGACAATAATGAAAAGAGAAAGGAAAGACAAGATATGAAAAAATTGTTGAACAAAAGTATTTCACCCCTTAACATATGATGATATCTCTCTTTTGACAAGGTAGATAAATTATAGATGTTTGCATTTTTTCGGATATTGAATATGAGATTTTATATTTTATTATTTATCTTTATTTTTAATTATATTATTATATTGTATGATATGGAAATTCTTATTGGGCTGTAAAGCTCACACCCCTTCATCTTTCTTTTTCTTTCAGAGTTACAGGATGCTCATGCTTGACTGTGGTATAGATTTACGGGTGAGCAGATGCATAATAGAGTGTCATGATATTCGATCAGAAGATAGAAAAAATTTCAATTGTAATTATATAAGTTTTGCTAATTATTATTAGAATTCTAATTATGGATGTTGAGGTTGTAATGAATTACTTTTGGTCTTGCATATTCTTTGGGGCTTGCTCTAAGGAGTGTGCGGCCATCACGTATCCGAACCGGGTGTTGGGTTCGGAGCGTGACACTCTATACATAATATATTTGAAAAAAAAAACATGAAATAAGATTAAGGTACGAGTAAATTCTTCTGTGCAAGTCATCAAAGTAAGACAGCTTTAAATTATTATGTTGATGAAATGACAATTATGAATTCCCTTGCTGTTGAATAAAAATCAGTGTGAGATATTTAGGTCTTCATTGGAAGAAAACCCATGTGAAACCAGAACAATATTCTCAATGCTGTCAGATAGAAAGGCCAAATTATCCATTTTTTTAATACCTTTCTAGCTTATCCATGAGGTAACAAATTCATCCCGAGCTGACAGACAACTGCAACAGATAACTCTGAAGTTAATTTAAGTTATGAGCAGCTGGTATTAGAAGCTTCAAAGATTCGATTGTTGACTTCATTTGAATAAGAAGTCAACGTTTCCTTTTTATTGACCAAAAGTCAATGTTTCCTTTAACAATGAACTAAACTAAGTATAAAAAAGAGCAGATCACTTTATTTTGGGATGCAAGAAACCTAGGAAGAAGACCTTAAGACACCACCAGCACTATTTATCTCGATCTGTGCCTTCAAGCCATCCAGTCATACTGTTGTTGATGCTATGATGGGTTCGGCATCTGGGCCTTGTGTTGTTGGCCACTGCTTGCTGTTTGCCTGCATCTTGAGTGCAGAATTTCTCATCTGCAGAGGTGCTTCTGATGGCAGATGTCTGGATGCTGAGAGGAAAGCCCTCCTTCAATTCAAAAGCGGCCTCTCGGACCCTGAAAACCGGCTCTCCTCATGGCAAGGTCGCAACTGCTGCAGATGGAGAGGGGTAAGTTGTGACAACCAGACTGGATCTGTTATTTGCATTGATCTCCATAATCCATATCCAAATTATTTTGGCTCTGTCAGTAATAACAGAAACGGTTTCTGGAACTTGAGTGGGAGAATAGATCCTTCTTTGCTTCAACTCAAGTCCTTGAGGCATTTAGATTTGAGTTACAACACCTTCGAGGGCATTCGAATCCCAGAGTTCATTGGCTGTCTCAATAATTTGAGGTACTTAAACCTCTCAAATGCAGGCTTTGTTGGCATCATTCCCTCTCAATTGGGAAATTTATCTAGGTTGCACTACCTCGATCTTTCTTCAGGTTTTCAACCATTGACGGTTGAGAGCTTTCAATGGGTAACTGATCTTTCTTCTCTGGTGCACCTTGCAATGGATGGTGTTGACCTTTCACTTATAGGACCACAATGGATTCATATGCTAAATAGGCTGCCTTTTCTTACTGAATTGCATTTGGAGGACTGCAGTCTTTCAGGCATTGCTCACTCCCTTCCTTCGGTCAATTTCACTTCACTTTCGGTCGTTGACCTTGCATCCAACCGCTTCAATTCAACAATTCCAGAGTGGTTTCAGAACCTTAGCAGACTAATTCATGTGGACATTAGCAGCACCAATTTGCATGGCCTGATCCCTGTTGAGCTCTCTGATCTTCCCAATCTGAGACATCTAGACCTATCCATGAATGACAATCTCACCGCTGACTGTTCAAAACTACTCAGTGGAACTTGGAGACAAATTCAGATTCTCGACTTGGCATCGAATCAGGTGTATGGAGACCTTCCTGCTTCTATTGGAAATATCACATCGCTTGTTGAGCTCAACCTGTTCTCCAACAACATTGAGGGAGGCATCCCGGGCTCCATCGGTAAGCTCTGCAACTTGAAAACATTGGATTTATCAGGAAACAATCTGACTCTAGGACTACCGGCTTCTCTTGAAAAGGCTAATAAGTGCATCTCCCAAAAGCCTCTGCATAGCTTAGCTGATTTTAATTTGGCTGTTAATAAGTTATCAGGGATTCTACCTGAATGGTTAGGTGAGCTTGAAAATCTTCAAGAACTTGATCTCGGTTACAACTCATTTCAAGGTCCTGTTCCTCGATCTATCGGGAAACTATCACTTCTCACTGACTTGAGCCTTGAAGGAAATGAACTGAATGGGACTCTACCACCCACTCTAGGACAACTTTCGAAACTGGTCAACTTCGATATCTCTTCGAACCAATTGACTGGCACTCTGTCAGAAATTCATTTCGCAGAGCTGAGTAATCTAAAGATCTTATCCATGTCTTCGAACTCGTTGATAATTAATGTAAACTCTGGCTGGGTTCCTTCATTTCAGGTCAGAAATCTGGGCATGGGTTCATGTCACCTAGATCCCCAGTTCCCCACTTGGCTTGAAAACCAGAAAGAACTCGAATATCTTGACCTCTCAAACTCTAGCATCTCTGGAAAGATACCAACTTGGTTCTGGGATCTGAGTTTCAACCTCTCTCTTCTCAACATCTCTTTCAATCAGATTGAAGGACAGCTACCAAACCCACTGAAAGTTGCTGCTTTTGCTGATATTGATATGAGATCAAACCTCTTGAGTGGACCCATACCTGTTCTATCAAATGAGATTGAGCTACTAGACCTATCCCACAATCAGTTCTCTGGTACTATCCCACCGAACATTGGTGAATTGCAACCTTATCTGATCTCTCTATCCCTCTCCAATAACAATATATCTGGCAAGGTTCCTACTTCGATCGGCAAGATGCAAGGACTGCAAGTGCTTGACCTTTCGAGCAACAACCTAATGGGTGTCATCCCTTCAAGCTTGCAAAACTGCTCTTATCTGAAAGCTCTTGGTCTCGATCACAACTATCTTAGTGGAACTATTCCTTCTTCTATTGGGAGGCTAGAACAACTTCAAATACTGCACCTTGGCAACAATATGCTATATGGAATAATCCCTCCATCCTTGCAGAACTGCTCTAGTTTGGAAACTCTTGATCTCGGGAACAATAAGTTAGAAGGTATCATTCCATCTTGGCTTGGACAGAATTTCCCAGCTCTCAGAATTCTGCGATTGAGATCAAACAAGCTTGCAGGAGAAATCCCATCTCGGCTCTCCAACTTGAGCTCTTTGCAAGTTCTTGATTTTGCAGAAAATGATATAGAAGGCCCCATTCCTCGCAGCTTTGGGGATCTCAAAGCCATGGCTCAATCCCAAAAGGTGAATAGATATCTCTTGTATGGGCGTTATAGAGGGACTTATTATGAAGAAAGCTTGACAATCCATCTAAATAACAAAGAAATAGTGTTCAACAAAACTCTTTCACTTGTCACGAGCATCGATCTCTCTGGAAATAAGCTATCAGGAGAATTCCCTGGAGCAATTACAAAACTTGCCGGTTTGCTGGTTTTAGACCTTTCGAGGAACAGACTTAGTGGGAAAATTCCGGACAGAATTGGTGATATGCATGAATTGTTATCTTTGGATCTATCAAACAATCTCTTCTCAGGAGGCATTCCTTCTAGCTTGTCAGCTGTTAGCTTCTTGAGTTATCTCAACTTGTCCAACAACGACTTCTCAGGCAGAATTCCATCTGGTGGCCAGCTTTCGACATTTAATGCTTCAGTCTTTACTGGAAACCTGTTCCTCTGTGGATTACCGCTTACTGTTCAATGCGAGGCGACTGAAGCTGATGTGCCCAACAGCAATGACAAGGATGAAAATGATGACGCATTTGAAGACAATTGGTTTTATATGAGCGTCGGTATAGGATTTGCAGTGGGCCTTCTGGGTGTATGCTTGGTGATATCAATCAGAACATGGAGCATTCATTACTTCCGCTTTATAGATTGGATCATCTACGAGATATCAATGGTGAAGAATGTCATGCCAGGAGCAACCGGTTGCCATCGTGAATCAAGAAGCATGAGGCATGGGAGGCGATAGAAAAACTTCTGTTCTCTTTTATACTTGGTTGCTTCCTTGATTTCTAGAGTACGTGGTGCTTTAGGCACATCTTCAGCAATTGATGATGCAAAAGATCCTGCTGTAGTAAAGTAGTACTGGTTTTAGCATGTGTGGTTCATGTTAGTGGTCTTGACTTTTACATGTCATTGTGTGCTTAGACTGAAGGATGTTTTCATCTACATGTCCAACTGAGCATTGTGATCTAGTTTTCTTAATCTGTGTGAGAGTTGAAGCCATAGCTGGCTGGTAACTAATTATTCAACTTTTTTACAAGAAGCCACATAAATATTTTCATCTTCAAAGTGACAGGATAGCCGCACTAAATCCCAATTATTGGGCCTATCTACTTCTAACTCCCATCAATGATGAACCTGTAGAATGAAATAACTCAGAATGCCAGGTACTATTACCATCTCTTTCTTCTCCTATATTGCCTCTCTTTGATAGGTTTCAGGTTTACAGCTCCACAAGCTATATCATGGCTCTTATAATTATTATGATTGATGTCCCTAATTCATTAAAATTATCAAATGGTAAACATATTGACTCATGTTATGAAGTTAATTATTCTTCTTGATCCAATACTGTCTTAAACAGCTTTGGAAAAATCACGTTAAAAAAAAAAAATGATCTGGAAACCTGAATGTTAGATTTTCTTGTTTCTGCCAATCTCTACAACAGCTTGCCAATTTGCCTACTCCATAATAGCTAGGACTTACCATCTAATATTTTACTCAACTACAAGAGTAGCTTCCTTCAAGTGTTAGAATCTGTTACCGCACTACAACCAGGACTCTTGAGGATTTTTTTAAGAACAATATATCCAGATAAACTAGTGTTTCTGAATACTTTGTTCCTATAATATAGTCTTCCCCCACCACTTATCCAACTGCATGACATTGGGGAACCAACCACACCTAGACTTCCGTTGCACCTTGGACTTGCAGATCCTTTCCAATCCATCAAACAGACTTCCCTCTTGGCCTCCTCTTGCATTCATCAAAAAGATGACTTCCAGATGTCGTCCATTATTTTGATCATCTAATTCAGTGGTTGCACCTCCTATAGTTCCTTCACGAAAATTTTGTATGATCAGCTTTTTCTAGTATTTATTTAATTCACTGGTTTCAGAGATTTTATAGGAGTAAGGATCACGAGCAACCTTAGTTTAAACCTCTTTTTTGCAGAACTAAAAGGATGTGATATCTTTTCTTCTTATTTTAGGCAATCCATCTATCTTAACTACTTCTTCTTTCAAGGATAGAGAAGACAAACTTCAAAAAGGTCATATAACCTCTTCAAAAAATAAACTTAGAAAAACATGGAGATTGATCAGACTTGCATCAAAAGTTCCTTCAGAAGCCCTTACTTGCTGGCAAGAATGAGCCTTCCTTTAGTAATAGTTGTTTGTATTTAACAAGACATTGCTGAGTAAGTCGAGTGCTCATGAAGCAGATTCATAGCTTGCAGCAATGCAAATTATAAGCTCCTTTCTTTTTCAATAACTACGAAATAAAGTATTATGTGTCATTCCAAATTCTTCATATATCTTTAAAAAAGAGCAGTGGACATCAGCCATTCTGGTTTCAGCATGGGCCTATGTGGTTGCGAAAGCGGATTGGGAGCAACTTCAGACACTTTATAGCCAAACTTTTGGACCCCAGGAGTCAATTTCAGAAGAACTAGGGAGGTTCAGGAGATTTAATAACAAGCCCATGTCGTAATCTGGCTATCAAACATAGGACATAGCAATCCTTCATAGGTTTAATCCATGCACAATTCTTTTCAGCAATTAAGAGGTGGGGGAAAGTTGGAGGGGTGGACCAGCAAACAAGAAGCTGCACTCAAATCAGGATTCAATTTAATTATGCTGCTAAAAGGACACTAACCATAGAATGAATCAGATAGCATCTTCAGCATATCTCATGGTGGACTACGTCTCTAGACCGTGTTGAACATCCAAAATTAAGCATTTTTGCTAATGGATTCTTCTGTTGATTGGCTAGTCAGCATCATTGATGGACCACATCAAGAACTCCAACCATACATGCTTGTCCAACCACAGAATTAAATTCTATCGGCTGCTGACCTGCAGGTTTAGTAACTTTGTTATGGAACTCATCCATATAAAAACAAAATAATAAACTCAGCTATCTTTGAGCAAGATAATCTGAACTAATGACTTTGCAATCAACATATTCACCTATATGGAAAGTTGGTAACATAAATGAAGCAACAACAACTATATGGAACATAAGATTAGCCGTATATAGACTGAAGAACACCACTCATACATGTCCACAGTAGAAAAAGTTTCGTATCCAAAACCAGAACATGGTTGATTAGTAAATCACCAAGTATTTTACTTGAGTTGCATTACTTTGACCAGGACAAACCAATGTAAACTGTAACCCTCTAAAAGGATTACTTTCGGACCAGGCAACAAGGAGGCAATTCAGAATACTACAAAATTCAGAACATCACAAAAATGCTTGGCTGTAATCTAGCTATGGCATGCACTAAAATTAGGCAATAATAAGCACTGCCTCTAGGCCGGCATGCAACTCTTGGATCGGACGAGTAAATGCCAGGTCCAAGCCCTTGGAAAAATTCTCCCTTAAGGCACTCCTGCCTGCTTATATATACCCCTTGTAAACGCCTTCTCCAACAAAACGAAGCACCGTTCACCTAGCGACCTCTCCAAAAAAAGATGGCTGCCAATGCGCGGCTGGCTCTTGCCATAGTTCTTGCAACCCTCCTCGGCGCACACGCCGGAGACCCTGACATCACATCAGATTTCATAGTTCCTGATGGAGTCACTCCTAATGCCGACTTCTTCACCTTCAAAGGGCTCAAACAGGCCTTGTGGGGTGCTCCCATGGATGCAACATTTAAGGTGACCAAGGCGAGCCAGGTAGAGTTCCCAGCACTCATGGGGCAGAGCGTCTCGTATGCTGTGCTCCAGTTTGCACCTGGGGGCATCAATCCACCCCACACCCACCCTCGCTCGGCAGAGCTTCTCCTTGTCGTGCAAGGAAGTCTCGAGGTCGGGCTTGTGGACTCCAACAACACGCTCTTCCCTCAGGTGCTTCGGACTGGTGACTTGTTTGTGTTCCCCAAGGGCCTGGTGCACTTCCAAGCGAACAAAGACCCCAGATACCCAGCTCTTGCCTTGTCGGCATTCGGCAGTGCTAATGCCGGCACTGTTTCTCTTCCAAAGACTCTGTTTGGGAGTGGCATTGACAAAGATGTATTGGCCAAGTCCTTCAAGACAGATGCTCAAACCATGGACAAGCTTGTTTCAGCTAACACCATGGGTTGATTTGCGCGAGCCTCTGAAGTTGTTTACATCATTCTCTGTCCTGTTTTTCATTCTCTGTTTGTAAGGGGAGTATGTTCGTGAGCTAGTTGTGCTTCATAAGAATGTTAAATGTTGATAAGAGTGGAAGCTCGGCAATTGATATATTGCTTCCTTCTCATCATATGCCATGTTTTTTTTTTTTTTTTGAAGAATCATGTCCATGTAATTGTTTTTATCTGGTAGCTCTAGTAATTGCCCTCTCATTCTTGCACTCTACTTGTTTTCCAAATTATTTTCATTGTGTGGGCAAATGAGATATAACCCCACTGTCTTGATCTCTCTGTTCAGCTATATGATCCCCTCTTCTTTTTTCCTTCTTGAGGGCTAATGAAGTGAGACACTTCCTACAGATTTATTAACTAGATAAATTAATAGTTACAAGAGCTGTTAATAAAAGGATGAAGATGGGAGAGAAGGAGATGAATAAACGAGTAACAAGATAAAACAGGGTGGATGTAGAACAGTCTTATTTGTCATGTGGCGATATCTTCTCTCCAAAGATCTTCGTGGTCTGTTTTCTCTGCTCTTTAGTTCTTCCAGCATATTTTCCTCTACTTTCTGCTCTCCTCGGTGCAGAACAGGCTACCCTTCTGCTTGCTTTGCCTCGTGATCTACTCGGTAGCTTCTGGGACTGTCACGCCCTCGGCCCGAGATCGCGACAGGAAGTCGCACCAACCATCACATACTTATAAAGAACTCTCTCCATAAGCATGCAAGCATCTCATCACGATATCAATGCACCACAGCAGAATAAATTCAAATAATTATTATTCAACTTTAATTCAAGCAATTAAATCAAATATCTTACGTCTAATAAAATTTCATTAAAAATAAAATAATAGATTTCAGTTCAATGAAGTTGACAATGCTAAATCTCGCCTCTAAAAGCTCTGTCCCAATATTATTTCTCACGTTGTAATTAATTATTTGAATCTAAAAAATAGAAAGAAAGGTAACGAGCTAGACAGTCCAGTAAGTAACAAATATCTCAACTAGATATTTCAGATATTATATAATTTTCAAGAACAATACTGCAAATAAACATAAAAATATATTTCATGCTGATTTAATGCAAATCCAATCTTTTCAAATATTCACATATAATATAATCATAAATCCAATTCGATTCAAAACACTCGTAACTCAACAGTCTCGACTATAACCAACGTTTAACCCCCATTGACGGGGTCCATTGAATACTAGCGCACAACCCCACTGGCAGGTCCACAAATACCAGCACACAACCCCTACTGGTATGGTCCACCGAGTACCAACATATAATCCCTATTGATGGGGCCCACTGAAACATAGTTAGGCTGAGAGCATAAATTCGATCTATATCAAAACACTTTTGTATCATAACATATCATAATTTCTATTGAACATGTGTATAATCAATAAACTCATAGTATTTTAGAATCACTTTTCATTCAAAACACAATTTCATAAATCATGCATAATTTCAAAGAATAATTATTTACTTTCAGAAAAAGTATGAAATATCTCGAGAAGATGATTCATTACTTACCTTTCACAGATCACTGAACGAATAGATCGATTAATCTCTAGGTAATTCTTCAGTGCCTATTATTCAAAATTGTATTCTTGCATTAATGTTAATTCAAAATTAAATCTAAACAAATTCTAAATCAAAATCCCATTTGGAATCGGACTCTTCACTAAACTCGATCAAAATCATCAAAATGAAGCCTTTCACTATGCTAATCTTAGAAGGATAACTTTGGAGAGAGAAATCCATCAAAAGAGAGAAACAATCTAGAGAGAAAAAATTTTAGAGAGAGAAAGTAGAGAGAGAAAGCCCAATTCTAGAGAGAGAAAGCAATGGTTCAGGCTGAAGGAAGAGAGAAAAAAATTTTCTCTTATATTTATTTATTTATTTATTTATTTTTTTTTCTTTTTTTTTCTTTTTTTTTTCTTTTATTTTTTTTTTTTTCTTTTTCTATTTCTTCCTTCTTTTACTTCTTCTTCTCGTGGCCTCCCATGGGTGAAACAGGGGACCGAATGGTCCCCCCCTCGTTTGGTTGGCCGACCAGCGGCCGGCCAGCACGGGGATGGCCGACGGTAGGAGGAGAGCGACCCGCCATCCGAAAGAACCCAAACCGATGGCCGGCAACGACCACCGACACCCGAAAATCAGAAAAAACCGAAACTCTCCCACGATAAAATCCGACAACTCCGATCACCGGCGAACGCGCACACCGGCACGGGAAGGAAGGGAGAGAAGAGAGGAAGAGAACCATATGCTTACCTCGAGCTCCGGCGAGGAATTGCGGCGAACACGATGACAATTTCCGCAAGCGATTTCCGACGATCTTCGCCGTTTCGCTCTATGATTCTTTAGTAGGAAGAAAGGAGAAGGGTCTCCCCCTTAAATAGAGTCGGAGGGGAGGAGTTTGACTCCTCCCCGTAGCCTTTCCGACTCCCATTAGAAGTCACCGACGATGAAAGAAGACTCCCGCATGCAGGAGTCTTCTTCAATTTTTTTTTTTTTTAGCTTTTGGGTTTAAGGCCCAATGGGCCGGGTGTTACAGGGACTTTAAAGCACCTAAATTGGCTTTCCGTCATAAATAATATATATCATTATATACATATTTATCTCCATCACAATACCTTACATGCTTGCAACTCCGCCTCAACGTCCCCACTCATGGTCCATTAGTCCTAGGCTAATGGGTCCGTAGCATTGTCTATTTTTTTTCTTTAATTTTTTTTCTGAGTGAAGGGCCCTTAGCATTGTCATCTTCTGGGAGGGTCCCTGATGCCAGAGTTTTTAGCGAGCACCAGTGCAATATATAATTGGATTGCGTCATAATTTGTATCACCGTCAAAAAAAAAAATTCGTGGCATCTGAATCGAGCTCCCAGTTGACATCCTGTCAAAAATTGCCAGGAAAAAAAAGATATTGGATATTGCCTCATTGCATATGGTGGTAAATGAGCTTATCGACTGACCTAAGCTTGTTATTTAGTATTTTTTTTTCCTTTTTTTGATAGAACGGATGATTTAAGCCCATCTGATATGAGAACAACCAATCTATTATGCTCGAGACTTCCTAGTCCTTAGTTTTTTGAATAATTTCTATTGTTTTCGATTTAAATATTCCTGATAGTTAGATATTCGGGCTAATTATTTCCTGATTTGTAGTTGAGTTGAAGTAGTCAACTAGCTGTTAGGATTCTTTCCATTTTGTTAAGAACTTTACTTTCGTTGTATTGTGGCCTATTTAAAGGCAAAGAGAATAATGACAAGGCATGCAAAATTCTTTTTCCGGCACTTTGGGTGCTCTCATTGGAGCTTCTGATTCCCTTGAAGTAACCCCAGTATTTTAAGTCATGTTGTCTTCACCTTTCTTTTCCATGTCCTCTTACAACTACTCTAAAATAGGTAAAGAAAAGTCTTCTTCAACCAGTCAGACTATACCAAAGTGGTATCAGAGCATGGCTGTGGATCAAAGAGAGGAGAAGCTAGAAAATTCTATGGAGTCACCTTCAACTGGACCGAAGAAGATCATGAACCAAATGATGGAAATGTTCGGAAAGCTTAGTACTCGTATTTACCAACTGGTGAGTCTGTCCACAAACGAAACTGCTGAGAATTCCATGCAAATTCATGAGGTGGCAGCTTTCAACATAATAATTTTACCAATTCGTTCTTGCCAACAACAATGGAGTTAAACTTTCCCGGCTTCAATGGAGGAGAAGACCCAACCAGTTGGGTACGTCGGGCTGAACAGCTCTTTCAAATTCACGAGATACCGATTAATGATCGTGTCCCTCTAGCATCTTCCCATCTTGAAGGTGAGACAAAACTTTGGTATCAATTGCTAAAACAAGAGTTTTAGCTTGGGACCAATTCAAAGATCAGTTTTTTGATTTCTTTGGAGAGCTCACTAAACAAAGGCAAACTGATGGTGTAGCAAAATATCAAACTAGTTTTGAGAAGTTGCTGGCTAAAGCTGGGCCTATACTACCAAATAGACAGTTGAGCTGCTTTATTAGTGGCCTGCGTGATGCGATTCGCACTGATGTGCAAGCCAATAGACCCACCACCTTATCTTCAGCCACTGGGTTGGCTCGCTTATACAAAGCAAGAGATCTCTCTCGCTGCCTTCACTTGTTCCGAGGGGTGGTTCACCATCTTGCAATGAAAACTTCAGTCCCAGGCATCGCTGCAACAAGTTGTTCCTAATTCAAGCATGCTTGGATATAGCGATGAAAATGTAGAAATGGAATAGATGGCTGTGATGAGCATGGATAAAGAAAAGATTATTCCAATACCACAAGCTGTTCTTCATCAAAGAACAGTTTCCAGACATCACCCTTGAGGACAAGGGTGACATTTAAGGGGAGGAGCCATGTTCAAGACTAAGGAGCCATGTTCAAGACTCCTTAGTCATTGGGACTTTGAATAATTTCTGTTGTTTTTTGTTTAAATCTTTCTAATAATTAAATATTCGGGCTAAATATTTCCTTATTTGCAGTTGAGTTGAATTAGCCAACTTCTTGTTAAAATTTTTTCCGTTTTGTTGAGAACTAAGGTCACAGCGTGGCTCCTTTTAAGGGCAAGAGAATAATGATAAGGCATGCAGAATTCTTTTCTCCTAGCACTTTGGGTGCCCTCATTACAGGTTCTAGTTCCCTCTGTAACCACTAACCAGACTATTTTAGGTCATCTTGTCTTCACATTTCTTTTCCTTGTTCCTTTACAACTGTTCTGGAATAGGTAAAAGAAAGTCCCACGGGCCAAGCTTTTTGAGCACTGAAAACGAACATGGGGCCACATTTCCCTCCTCATTACCACCTCATTTTCTTCCCCATCAAATTAAACTCATATAAACTAAAATATAGATAATATCAAGCAACATTACTAAATTTATAAGATGCCTACAAAGTTGACAGCTTATAACCAGCTACAAGGATAGAACACAGGTGCCCGAGAATATGCTGTCATTAGAGGGAAGAGGAGCTATGGTAAAATGATTGTCTGTCTGCCGACTTCGAGAAGGTGGAACAAAAGTTAAAGAAATCTCAAATAATTCAGTCTGCTCATACTCGAACTCTATCGCTCTATTGCGTGGCCATAATAAAAAATTCTGGAGGATAATTTTTGCCTTCCTCTAGCATTGGTCTTGCAAATATTTACTCGCTATCGAAACACTTCATGGTGGGCTATATCTTGAAAACGTGTTGAACATTCAAGGTTAAACATTTTCCCAATGGACTCTCCTGTTGATGTGCTTGTCCGCTTCTTTGACCGGCCATCAACACCAACCACACATGCTTGTCCGATCATGGAAGAAACTTCCATTGGCTGGTGACCTAGTCAATCGGTAAATTTCAGTTGATGGAGCATATCCAGATACAATCAATTGGTGTACCTTGTCTGATGCATAGATTTTTCCTAGGATTTATTTCCGTACGCAGACAGTCCGCACTCACTACGGCAATAGTTTGTTGCTAAGTCATTTTGGTTAAGCTAGCCATGTTACCTTGAGCCGGCACTAACAAAGGTACATTATGATCCATGGGGGCCCTCTAAATAAGATTAGTTTTGGAACAAGCCTGAACAAGGCAAACTAGAAGACTACAAACCTGAGAACATTACTTGGAATGCCAAGCTGTCAGCCAAAGAATGTGCCGAACTATGGCAATAGACCAGCATTGCTTCTAGGCCAGCATGCAAATCTTGTATTAAAAGAAAAGCATATTTGAGTCCATTCCTTCGAAAATTTCTTCCTTTCGTTACTTCTGCATGCCTATTTATACCCCACCTTACTCATCATGGCCATGTAATTGCTTTCATCTGGTCAGTAGAATAATTACCCTTTCATTGTTGCATTTTACCTGTTTTCTACATTTTTTGTATTGTGTGGGTTAATAAAATATATCCCCACTCTCTTGAACTCTCTGTTCAGCTATATGATTCCCTCATCCTTTTTTTAATTTTCGAGCGAAAATGAAGTAAGACACTTCCTTCGGAGATTTATTAACTAGATACATTAATAGTTACAAGAGCAGGCGCCCGAAGATGGCAGTGGAGGATAGGGATGGAATGGGGCTCGGGCCGGGTTGTGGGCTTATCCCAAATAAATTTGGACCGTGTTTGCTTCAAGGTTTAGAGCATGTTTGATTTTCGGGCCGGGCCCGGGCTGAAGTCTACCATTAATCCGGCTTGAGCCCAAAACAAAATAAAATAAAAAGGAGGCAGCAGCCTTTAAAGCCATCTGAAAGGGATGTGGGTGGGCGGGTTTTTTATTTTCTGGATGCTTTACAGACAAAATGACTCTATCTCTGTTGCTTGTCTCCCAGTTTCAATTTTAATATGGGAATGGGGATTAATATGGGGGTGGATTTATGGTGGGAGCAGCGGAGGCTTATAGGTGGATTAATGTGGATGTTCATTGCTGGTGGTAGTTTTGGGAGTTGCAGGCAGAGGTGTTGGACAAAGTGTGGAGAAAAGGATGGCCGTGATGAAAGAATCGAGGGGAGAGGGTGGATGAGGGCAAGACAGTGTCTTCAGCCACAAGGCTGCATTTATACCGCGGGCCTTTGCGTCCACATCAAACCACAAAACCACCGTTGGAGTAATTCTTTGTACACCGTATTCAATATAAAAAAAATGCACCACTTCACTTAATTGGACCACATAGCCATCACTTTTCAAGATGCATTTAATATCTACATGTATGTTTTTTTATTCAAAATTTTGAATGATGAAAATATTCATCTTCTTCTGAAAAAATTATGATATCCCGTGACCATATTATGACATCCCTACAGTCAAAATATGACTTCCTACACATAGAATGTCATAAAAAAGAAAAGAATATTTTTGTTATTTAAAAAATTCATAAATTTTTAATAATGAAAATATCCTTCTGTCTTTATGACTTCTGAAAAAAAAATTATGACATCCTGTGTGTAGGAAGTTATAATTTGATCACCGAATGTCATAATTTTTTCAAAAGATAAGGGACATTTTCATCATTTAAAATTTTAAAAGAAAGAGTAGAACTATAAGTATTAAATATACTATTAAATATGCATTGGAAAGCAATGGCTATATATTTTAAGATGGTTGAGTGGTATGCTCTACATCGATTTTATTACACTGGACATGGTGCACAAAGACTTTCTCACCACCACTGATGCCTTGAGATGTCTTTGGATGGCATCAATGGCTTATGCCATGGTTGGGATTTTCGAGCTGGTCCAATCGGGCTTGGGCTGCATTTTTTAAAAAATTCAGGCCTAAGCCCAAGCAAAAGTCTAAAAATAATTCAATTCGAGCTTGAATATGAGTATGGCCGGCCTAATTCTGGCTTTGAAGAGGAAGAAACAAGCAAGAAGGCATAAGAACAGGGTGGATGTAGAATAATCTTAGTATCATGCGGTTATATTTCTTTCACACATCTTTGTGGTCAGCTTTTTCTACTCTCAAGTTCTTCGGGTAAATTTTCTTCTACTCTCTGCTCTAGGTGTAAGGCAAGCTTTCCTTCAGGTTTGGTTGCATCTTTTGCAAAAAAAAAAATGATTGATTTCTTTTGCGACATTGACCGTTGGATGGTCTCCACATAGCTCTCAAAGCACTCTAAACCCTTGAGACATCCACCTATATAGATGTTGAATTAATCATTGTGCAATCCAATAGAAGATACAACTCCTACCCCTCCCTTGCTTTGCCTGGTGATCCCCTTCTCATCAAAGCAATCTCTAGGTAGCTTCTTCCTTTTTTTTTTCTTTTTTTTTTTTTTGAATGGAAAGAGACTAAGGTTAGAATCTTAGTCATTTGAATTTTTATAAACAAAGAAAAAAAAATGTACAAGAAGAAGGATATACATAAGAGAAAATAAATATTTGTTACAGAAGACCCAATCCAGAAACCACTCCCGAGAAACAAAAAAACACCACATTACAAAAGTTGAATGATGCGAAGATTGAAAGCCAAAAGAAACCGACAAGGAAGCTAATTAGAGGAGGCCGCGGCTGTCAAGATGCCTTAGGTCCTATTCCACAACATAACAAAACCTGGAAAAGCCTATGCTCCACAGAGGATGGGCCGGCTGTTGAGATCTTAAAAGATTTTGTGAATAGTAGATGCGCGAGAGGAGCACCCATTCAAAAAAATATGAGCACTTTTAAAGCACCTAAATTGGTTTTCCCTCGTATATAATATATCATTGTTGGCCATTCTTTGGTGGGCAGATATTATTAAAAATTTGACCAATTTTTTTATTAACCAACGTGTCCATGTTCTCATGCTTCTCTAAGAAGATAATTTATTTTTTCATAAATAATATTTGTGTCACGCCCCGAACCCAACATCCGGATCGGATACGTGATGGCCGCACACTCCTTAGAGCAAGCCCTAAAGAATATGCAAGGCCAAATTAAATCATTACAATCTCATCAACCATAATATTTAATTTCAATAATAATTCATAAAACTTGCATAATTACAATTAATATTTCTTCAATTCTCTGATCAGGTATCAATGGTACTCTATCTATGCATCCGCTCACTCACAAATCCATACCATAGCCAACCATGGACATCTTGTAACTCTGAGAAGAAAAAGAAAATGAAGGGGTGTGAGCTTTACAGCCCAGTAAGAATTTCCATATCACACCAATATAATAATATAATCTGAAAATAATGATAGGCAATAACACGTAAAAGTCGATGTTCACTGTCCAGAATACTGCAAACATTTATAGATTATCTGTTTATCAAAAGAGATGCATCATCATATGTTAAATAAGTGAAACAATTTTATTCAACGATTGTTTCATGTCTTATCTTTTCATTTTCTTCTATTATCACATCATCTGTAATCCTTTTCTTTTTCGCTTTAGCTTTAGCTTTGGCTTTGGCTTTGGACTACCAGGATCATGCGACGATCTTTTATTCGGATCGATTTCTGTGATCTTCCTCGGATCGAAATATTCATGATCTTTCTCGGATCAAAGTGGCCATGATCTTTCTCGGATCAAATCATTCATGATCTTTCTCGGATCAGATTCTTCATGATCTTTCTCGGATCATATTCTTCCACACATAAGCCTGTGGGGGCTGTCCCAGGCATAAGCTCCTGGCAAGCTATTCCACATGACAAGGCCAGTCCAAACCATAATTCTCTTTCTTTTCATATTCATGAAATTATGATATTTAACTTCATTAATCAATTCATCTTTTGTAGTGAAATAAATATGTCATACACATAATCTTGCCATCAATCGCTGATACATTTGTATTGATATAGCATACTCATGCTCAATATCACATAAATAAATAACAATATCTCAGATATAACAAATTCATCGATCTCAAATCCAACGATGCAAAACCAATGAGATAAAACCAACGATAAAATAACATATATAATGATGATCATGTACAGGGATTCTTACATTTACCGGTGACTGATCCAAGCACAGAAATCAATGTTCTTCTTTGATTTATAAATTTCTCTAACAAGATATTCCACTTGATATCTTATGCAGACAATCGTATCTCTTCATGACCCTGATCAAATATAAAAATCACATATATAGAAATTATCGATAATTGATCCTAATACACAAATCGAGGATCTCTCTTAGGATTAATCAAAATTAGGATTTATCTAATTATCTAGATCCTCCACTGATCCATAAGACTTCTAAAGAGAGAAAATCCATGAAGAGAGAGAAAATTCTAGAGAGAGAAAGTAGAGAGAGAAAGTGGAGAGAGAATCTTCGTATCCTTCAGATGAAGCAATCATGATCAAGATCATCAAAGGTCCTATCAGGGTGACTCAATATGAATCAAGTGTTACAATTTCAAATAGAATCGGACTGGGATCAGATCTACCGTACGAATTTCGGAGCAATTTCAAATCATCATATTTTTATTTCAAATTTATCCTAGGGTCTGTGATGTAATCAGAGAGAGAGTAGAAAGATTCTAGAGAGATAAAATCCACAAAAAGAGAGAAAAATCTAGAGAGAGAAAATAGAGAGAGAATCTAGAGAAAGAAACTGGAGAGAGAAGGTAGAAAGAGGGGAGAAAAAATTTTTCTCTCTTCTTCTTCTTTTTTTATTTTATTTTTATTTTTATTTTTTATTTTTTTCTCTTTCTCTTTTCCTTTTTTTTTTCTTTTCTTTTTCCTTTTTCTTTTTTTTTTCTTTTCTTTTTCCTTTTTCTTTTCTTTTTCTTTTTCTTTTTCCTTTTTCTTTTCTTTTCTTTTCTTCTTCTTCTTCTTCCTTCTTCTTTTCTTCCCGCGGCCTCCCTTGGCTGAAACAGGGGAGGACCGTGAGGTCCCCCCCTCGATGGCTCGGGCTCCGGTGGCTTGGCCGGAGATCCGACAACGGCCGGTGATGGGGTTCGGCCGGCTGCGAAGAGGAGGACGGCGGCAAAAACAAAGAAAAATTCAGAAAACAGGGGATCCGTCCCCTTTCTTCATGATTTCCGGCCATTGGCCGATCGCCGGCGGTCGAGATTTTCAGGAAAGGAAGAGAGGGAGATAGGGGTTCGGTCTCGGGAATGGGATGCCGCAACCGGCGGCGTCGGTGGCCGGAAAAGAGAGGGAAGAGTCCGACCGAAACAGAGCAAAAACAGGGGTCATCTTATTCATGGATTTTCCGGCGATCCTGACGGCCGGCGAGGAGTTTAAAAACATGGGAAGAAAGGGAAGAGGGAGAGGAAGAAAGATTGAACCCTTACCTGAACTCCGGTGACCTCTTCGACCTTCAATTTCCGACGAACACGAGAAGAGATTGCCGCAGCCTCTACGGAGAAAAGGAGAGAAATCGGGCTCGAAGATCACCGGTGGAGGGTCTTGAGAGAGGGAGAGGCTTATTTATAGGGGTCCCTAGGGCTCGGGTGATCCTAGGACTCCCCTTCCATCTGGGATTCACTGGAGAAGAAGACTCCCTTCGGGAGTCTCCTTCTGCTCTGTTTTTTTTTTTTTTTTTTTTGGGGTTTTGGGCTTGGTGCTGGGCCGGGATGTTACAATTTGTCTATAAAATAAAGAAAAAATTTTATCCATCTAAGAGGTAGATAAGTCATATTCCCATCAACCGATAAAATAAAATTTTTATTTTGTTTCTAAAATATCATTAACTCTATAACAACAATAATAATACATTATAATATACAATATTATATATTATCATAATATATTATGAATATAATATAATAATATTTATATAATAAAGGATATTATGAAAAATTTGGATGGTTCTTAGCAAATTATTTGGGAAGATAGTAATGCAAAAGGACAAGAGTAACAAATTTCAAAATTATTTTCTAATGCATAAAGAATATAGGTAAATTAGTAAATTATTTTTCTATCTAAATTTTTCTAAAGAAATATTTATGAAGGAAAATACAGATTTTTGGTACATTTTTTACCTCCGGTGAATGGGTGCGTTTATCTAAATCTCAATACCTTACGTGCTTGCAACCCATTTACCTCAACATCGATGCTAAAGGTTCACCGGTCCTACGCTCATTGGCCCGTAGCGTTGTCACTTTGAATGAAGGGCCCATGGCATTGTCATCTCAACCTGGGAGAGCGAGGCTCCAGTGGAGGGAGAGTCCCTGATGCCAGAGTTTTTATCCAGCACCCGTGCAATATAATTGGACTGTGTTATAATTTTGTATCACCATCCAAAAAAAAAAAAAAAATCTGTGGCATCTGAATCAAGCTCCCAGTTGACATCCTGTACAAAATTCTTAGTTGACAGATAATATCAAGTGACATTACAAAATTTACAAGATGCCGATCGACGAGCTTGATAGCTTATAATCAGCTACAAGGATAGAACACAGATGCCCAAAAATATGCTGTCATTAGAGGGAAGAGAGGCTATGGCAATTGGCATAATGATAGCCAGTCTGTCAACATCGAGAAGGTGGAATTGAAGTTAAAGGACTCTCAAGTAAAGGTAATAGAAGTAAATGATTTAGCCTGCTCATACTTGAATTCTGATGCTCCAGTAAGCTTGGCCACAATAAAGATGTTGTGGACAAAATTCGGAGGTTAATGTTTTCGATCCTCTAGTGTTGTTCCTTGAAATATTGTCGCTCTGTCAATCAGTGCATTTCATTGTGGGCTATATCCTGACACCGTGTTGAACATCCAAGATTAAACATTTTCTGAATGAACTCTTCTGTTGATCAGCTTGTTCGCTTCTTTGACTGGTCAACAACACCAACCGCACATGCTTGTCTGATGGAAGAAAATATTATTGGCTGGTGACCTCGCCACTAATTGATAAATTTTAGGATGCATTTGGTTACACTTTTTGATTTTTGATTTTTTAAAAATATTTTTGATTTTTTTAATTTTTACTATTGAATAAAAATAAAAAAAATAAAAAATATGTTTGGTAACTATGTTGCTATAAAGCAAGGGATGACAGAAGAAGATCTCGACGAGGAAAAAAGGTTCAGAAAGGGAGGCAGAAGGAGGTGGAGAGGTGAAGAGCTCGACGAGAGAGAAGGATTCGGGCTCTTTATTTTTTGGTTTGGCGTTTTAGATATGCAGAAATAAAAAAAAAAAAAGAAGAAAAGCAAGTTTTGGAAAGCAAAAAATTTTTGCTTTACATATAAAGTAATTATTTTAATTTTTTAATTTTTAATTTTTTATTTTTTATGATATTATCAAATATTATTTTTTGATTTTTATTTTTTAAAAATTAAAAAATAAAAAAATATTTTTTTAATAACTAACCAAACGCACCCTTAGTTTACAGAGCCTATTCAGATACAATCACAAACATTGACCATGGATTGACGATCACAAACATTGAATTTGAGAATACACACCAGCAAGTGTTTATTTCTACATTGACCATGTACTAGGTAGATCTCTGTGCTTTCGGTCTTTGGCTTCCCGTTGTTTGGATTAATGTTGATTACTTGGTTGTTCTTTAATTATTTATAGTGTTATCTGCCTTTGAGAGTGTAATCTATTCCCCTCATTCTTTTTTTTTTTGAAAAAAATTCTTATCTTGTTCTTGAGCGGAATGGTGGAAAACCACCTCAAATTTCATCAAGGAATTTAAATAAGATACAAAACGTTATTGCTCGACTGCATTTAGACATGTTGATATTTTTATTTTGCCATTTCCATGCTCTTATTCCTATGTGAATTGAGTGAACTGTTAGGCTCATGATCTCATAGGCCATCTACTGTATTTTACGCATATTTTGAGTTCATATAATAAAGATTGCCTTCTGTTTAATTTGGACCCTATTTTCAGCTAATTTCACAAATTATACGTCATTCTTTCATCTATATATATGGAACTCCATAATTATGGATCTTTCCAAAGAAAATAGATAAAAATAAGAAAACTGCTTTCCCATGGACATAGAAAACGAAAAAAAAATGCATGACTACATCGTTGATAAGGAACATGGCCAATTAAAGGAGGTATTATTCTGGTGGCAATTATTTGCTGGTGCATTCGGAGAGAGGAAAAAGTAGGATTTTCTTGAACACTTCTTCTACTTCTTTGTGGATAACGTTCTCCTTTCCTCAAGTAGACTAAAGTCGCCACAAGATAAAAATTAATATTTACATGTGTTCTTTCTTAAAATACTTATTTTATTTGTATATCTTTTTTTTTTTACATATATATCTATGTCATGTAACGTCATTAAAAAAATAATGTCTTAAAATTAAAATGAGTGAAATATTTTTAATAGGTAAACATGCAAGCAAAATATTTATAAAGGTATGAATGTAAATAGTATTTTAACAAAGGTATTAATATAATTTCGCATATCTAGGAGGGCATCTCGCAAAGAAAGAAAATTCTTGGATATTTTGCTAGAATACATTTCTAAGTATTAGAATTTATATAAATATCCTTTCAAAATTGATATTTGTATGTATAACTTTACAAAACACTATTTTTGAATGAATAACTTTGACATAATGTTTTAGTTAACGTCCTTGGCTAAAATCATATTTATTTAAATTAAAAATTAATTAAAGTTATGAAATTACCTTCTCAGCTCCGAAGTGGATGACAAGTTAATTAACAGGTCTTATTGGAAACTTACCTGATTCGTCAAACTTCCGCTCTTCCTTTCAAGATCACCCAAATCATTCGATCTCTTTTGAGAAATTTTCAGATCTATCTTGATCCTTTTATTTTTTTTTTTTCACTTCTCCATCCGGAATAATTAAAACCATTCCCTCGACTCTCGTCTCCACCGTAGGCAACGCTCCTGTCTCTCTCCCCTTCGCTGGAGTTTTTACCACTGAAGGGCCATAGCAGTGTCATCTGATTTGGAGAGCGAGTAGCCAGTGGTGGAGGATCCCTGATGCCAGAGGTTTTTACCGAGCACCAATGCAATATAATTGGGCTGTATTATAATTTTGTATCACCGTCCGAAAGAAATTGGTGGCACGAGCTCCCAGTTGACATTCTGTCAAAAATTTCCAGAAAAAGAAAAAAAAAAAAAACATATCCGATAATATTTCCTCACTGCATATGGTGGTAAATGAGCTTATCAACTGGCTTAAGTTTGTTTTTTAGTTTCTAATGAAGCCACCAAACAGAGATAATGATTGCAATTTACCGTTCAAAAATTCTGTTGGTCCTCAATCGCTACAGTCAATTAAACCAAGCAAGAGGAAGAAGCTGCCGCAACAAATAAACTCAAACTCAAATGCAGATAATATCAGGCAACATCACAAAATTTATAAGATGGCTATGAGGTTGACAACTTATAATCAGCTACAAGGATAGAACACAGGTGCCTGAGAATATGCTGTCATTAGAGGAAAGAGAGGATATGGCAAAATGATTGTCTGTTGACTGCGAGAAAATGGAATTAAAGCTAAAGAAATCTCAAACAAAGATTGTAGAAGTAAATGATTTAGCCTGCTCATAGTTGAACTCTGTTGCTCTATTGCCTGGCCACAATAAAGATGCTGTGGACAAAAATCTGGAGGATAACTTTTTCCTTCCTCCAGCATTGGTGTTGGAAATATTTCTTCGCTATCATCACATGCATTCTGAAACCGTATTAAACATCCAAGGTTACATATTTGCCTAATAGACTCTTCTGTTGATGTACGTGCTTGTCCGCTTCTTTGACCGGCCAACAACACCAACCACATATGCTTGTCCGATGATGGAAGAAAATTCCATTGGTTGTCACGCTCCGAACCGAGCATCTGGGTCCGATACATGATGGTCGCACATTCTTTAGAGCAAGTCCTAAAGAATATGCAAAGTCTAAAATAATTTATTACAACCTCAACATTCATAATATCTAATTTCAATAATAATTAGTAAAACTTACATAATTACAAATTAAATTTTTTCAATCCTCTAATCAGATATTAATGACACTCGACCTATGCATCCGCTTACTCACAAATCCATACAATAGCAAATTATGAGCATCCTGCAATTCTGAGAAGAAAAAAAAATATGGAGGGGTGTGAGCTTTATAGTCCAATAAGAATTTCGCATATCACACCAATATAATAATATAATCGAAAAATAAAAATAAATAATAAAATATAAAATCTTATATTCAATATCCATAATACTGCAAACATCCATAAATTATCTGTCTTGTCAAAAGAGATGCATCATCATATGTTAACAGATGAAATACTTTTATTCAGTATTTGTTTCATGTCATGTCCTCTATTTCTCTTTTCATAATCACATGATCTTTAATCTTTTTTTTTTTCTGTCTCTAGACTAACCAAAACTATGCCTCAGTCTCTATCTGATCAAATTTTCACTCATAAGCCTATCAAGGCTGTCCCAGGTATGAGCTCTTGGCTAACTGTCCCACGTATGAAAGCCCGTGGGGGCTTCCCAGGCATAAGCTCCCGGTGGGTTATCCCAGGCATGAGCTTCTGGCCAGCTAATCTATGTATAAGCCTATGGAGGCTGTTATAGGCATAAGCTCCTGGTAGGCTGTTCCAGGCATAAGTTCCTGACAGGCTGTTCCAGACGAAGTTAGTCCAAACCATATCTTTTTTATCTAGTTATTTAGGTTGCTTTCATTATATCGATTTCTAGTTTATAGTTGACCAAATTGAGTATATCATATCCATATGCTCATATAATCAATCACTGATATATACATGTAGTCCACACATAAGGCATTCATGCTGAAAATTAATAATTAATGGTATCTCAAACACGATAAATCCATCAATACGAGTTCAATAACATAAAACCAACAGTACAAATCTAATAGTAAAAGTAGTATATATAATGGTGATAATGTACAAGGATTCTTACCTTTATCAGTGACTAATCTTTATAGAGAAATTGATGAGCTTCTCAATCTACAAATCCGAAATCAAAATATTTTGCTCGATATCTTCTTATACAATAATTACATCTCCACATGATCTGGGTTAAACATAAAAATAATGTATAATTAAGGATAGAAAAATTATGAAAATATCCTAAAGTCACAAGTTTAGGACATCTCCTAGGATCAACCAATATCTAGATTTGTCTAAATATCTAGACTCTCCACTGATTCATAAGATTTCTAGAGAGAAAAAAATCATGAAGAGAGATAAAATTTTAGAGAGAGAAAGTAGAGAGAAAGTGGAGAAAAATCTTCGTATCCTTTAGATGAGGCAATCATGATTGAGATCATCAGAGATCATATCAAGGTGACTCAATATGGATTAACTATGATTAGATACTATAAATTTTGAATAAGGGCCGGACTGAGATCCAACCTACCGTATGAATTTCGAAATGATTTCAGATCATCTTATTTTCATCTCAAGTTTGTTCTAGGATCCGTAATGCAATTAGAGAGAGAAAAAAAGAGAGTAGAAAGACCCTAGAGACAGAAGGAGAGAGAGAGAAAATCCTCTCTCTTTTTTTTTTTTTCTTCTTTTTCTTTTTCTTCTCTTCTTATTTTCTTCTTTCTTTTCTATTCTTTGACCGAACGGGAAAGGACATGAGGGAGGTTTGCTCGTGATCCGATGGGGTGCGGCGGCACAGCTGGTGGTCTGATAGTGGCGACCGATGGTGGTGGAGCCAGAGATGGCCGGTGGTGAGATTCAACCGATGAGAAAGTAAAAAAAATCAGAAAAAAATAGGGGACTACCCCTTTTTTCTTTGATTTTTTCAATTATCGACCGATCATCGAGGGCCAAACCTTCGAAGAAGGAAACCAAGGAGGTAGGAGTCATGACCCTTGGGTGTGGCACCATAGGCAGCGACACTGGTGGCCGAAAAAGAGAGGGAGAAGGCTCGTTCAAAATAAAAAAAAATAGAGTTTTTATTTTTGTGGGATTTTGGACGAACCCGACGGCCGAAGGGGGTGCATAATGCCATGGAAAGAAGGGGAAGGAAGAGAGGAAGAGGGCCGGGGCTTATCTCTGTCTCCAATGAGGTCTCCAATGAGGATTTGAGGCAAATACAAAGAGGACGTCGACGGCTTCAACGGAAAAATCCAAGAGAAAGAAGAGGGAGAAATTGGTGCTCGTCATGGCTGGCCATGGAGGAGGAAGGAAGGATTTTATAGGGCTCTTTCTAAGATTTTTATTTACCTTAAGACATCCTCTCCTAATCGAGCAAGGAGAGGAAGAAGAAGACTCCCATTGGGAGTCTTCTTCCAAGATTTTTTTTTTTTAAAAGTGGGCTTGGTGGGCCTAATCTTGGTGGGCTTGTATATATTAGGATCGGGTTTTACACCGGTGACCTTGTCAATCGGTAAATTTCTGTTTGTAAAACTCATCTAGATACAATCAAAATGGCAATGTTTATGGAGCTCATCCACATACAATCAAAATTACAAATTGGTCCACTCACCAAACAATGAAATGCTTGGCCTATGCACAAATAGCCAACTCAGTACTTGGTGGTATAAAACTTTTATGAACATCCATTGATATTAAACAGTTGTATGACTAAGGATTGATAATCACAAACACTAAATGTGAAGGTCCATACTGGTGTATGTTTAATCCCACATTGGCAATGCATTAAATAGATTTTGGATATTGGTATAGGACCAACGAATCCAATTAATACTTTTCGATTAGTTTTTTTGCATGAGGTCTAAATTATTATACTAAAAAGATATAGAAGTTTTTCTATGGATATTTTTTGGGGGAAAAAAAAAGAAACAAAGCTAGGATGAGTGGAAGCCTGCCAAATATCAAAGAAAGGAAGAGATCAAACTGAAGTCTCATGCTTCAACATGAGAGATTTTTCTTGGAAATTAGTTTTTTTTTCTAGAATTTCTGTACCCAACCAGCTGGCACTCTCTACGGCAATAATTTGTTAGTAACTAATTTGCTTAGGCCACGTTACCTCTATCCGGTACCAACAAATGTACACTATAATTCATGAAGGCTCTTTAAATAAGATTAGTTTTGAATAAAACCTGAAGAAGGCTAATCAGAAAATTACAAACTTGAGAACATAACATAGAATGCCTACCTGTCAGCAATGGACCGTGTCCAACTATAGCATTAGACAATTGCATTTTTTATAGGCCGGCATGCAAATCTTGTATTAAAAAAAAAATGCTTATCGAGTCCATTCCTTTGAAAATTTCTTCCTTTCATCACTTGCGCATGCCTATTTATACCCCACCTTACTCCCTAGCCATGCATCCAGAAGAAGCACCAGACACCAAAAAAAAATGGCTTCCAATGCATGGATAACTCTTGCCATAGTTCTCGCAACCCTCCTGGGCACACACGCTGGAGACCCTGACATCACGTCAGATTTCATATAGTTCCGGATGGAGTTACTCCAGATGCCGACTTCTTCACCTTCAAAGGGCTCAAACTGGCCTTGAGGGGTGCTCCCAAGGATTTACCATTTAAGGTGACCAAGGCGAGCCAGGTGGAGTTCCCAGCACTCATGGGGCAGAGCGTCTCGTATGCTGCGCTCCAGTTTGCACCTGGGGGCATCAATCCACCCCACACCCACCCTCGCTCGGCAGAGCTTCTCCTTGTCGTGCAAGGATGGCTCCAGGTCGGGCTTGTGGACTCCAACAACACGCTCTTCACTCAGACGCTTCGGACTGGTGACATGTTTGTGTTCCCCAAGGGCCTGGTGCACTTCCAAGTGAACAAAGACCCCGGATACCCAGCTGTCGCATTGTCGGCATTCGGCAGTGCTAACGCCGGCACGGTGTCTCTTCCAAAGACTTTGTTTGGCAGTGGCATTGACGAAGATATATTAGCCAAGTCCTTCAAGACCGATGCCCAAACCATTGACAAACTTGTTTCGGCTGCCACCATGGGTTGACATACGTATAATTCACCAGAGCATCTCGAGTTGCTGGTGTCTGTATGCTTTTCGTATTTGGCTTCTCATTGTTTGGACTAATGTTGGTTACTTGGTTATTCTTTATTTATAGTATTGTCTGTCTTTGAGAGTGTAATCTATGCCCTTTATTTTTTATTTTTTAAAAATTTCCTGTGTCTGGTGCTGGAGCGGAATGTTGGGAATCGACCTCGAAGACATGAAGAAAAATTAAATACGATACAAAATGTTATTTGCTTGACTGCATTTAGACATGTTAATATTTTTATTTTGCCACTTCCATGCTACTATTCCTATGTGAACGGAGTGAATTGTTAGCCCTCATGGGCCATCTACTGCATTTTACACATATTTTGACGTACACAGAATAAACGTCGCGCACTACTTTGGACTCTATTTTCAGCTAATTTCACAAATTATACATCATCTTTTCAGCTATATGGAATACCATAATACCGTATTTTTTTTTTTTTTGGTACAAATAATATATACTGCATCTTTCAAAGAAAATAGATAAAAATAAAAAGAGGACAATGCAAAAATTTGCTTTCCCCATGGACAAAGAAATCAAAAAATTGCAAGGCTGCATCATCGATGACGAACACGGTCAATATAGGAGGGTTTCAGATACTCTGGTGGCAATTACTTGCTGACGCTTATGGAGGGTAGAAAAAGTAGGATTTTCTTAAACATCTCTTCTTCTATTTCTTTGTGGATAACATTCTCGTTTCCTCAAATGGACTGAAGTCGCCTCAGGGAGGGGGGCAAAAGCCAAAAAGAAAATTGACGATGTTATCCAGACTATAGTGCTGATCATTTTAGTCAAGTTTTGGGCTGATGCTATTTAAAATTTGATATTTTCTGTGCCCAAACCTAGTTCGTGATCAGCCCTAATCTATAGTGCAACATTGGACCCAGCTCGGATGCTTCAGAATTGCGTACTGTTTTCTGTCGCCTTATCTTTGTTCTCTTTATCTTTTTCTGGAAATAATCTTTTATTTTCTAAAAAAAAGCTGAATTGACACTTTTCTACAAGTCAATTATTGGTATGTTTAATCTTCTCCATTCATTTATTTTTTCTACAGAAGTCTTGAGCCACATTTAAGCTCTCTGGCTCATTAATGCAGTCTGTAGCAAGCCTTGTGGTTTTTCAGAGTGCCCCAATTAGTTTCTCTCTCTCTATATGCTGCATCAGTTTTTCTTTCTATGTGCTGCATCCTTGTGTGTATTTGTAACACCCGGCCAATTTGGGCCTTGGATCAGACCCATATAAAAGCAAGCCCATACAAAAAAAAAAAAAAAAAGAGAACGGGAAGAAGACTCCCGATGGAATCTTCTTCTCTGATGAATCCCAGATGGAGAAGAATTCTAGAACCCTTAGAGCTCTAGGACCCTCTATAAATAAGACTCCTCTCTCCCTCATGACTCTCCACCGGCCTTCCTCCCTCTCCTTTCCTCTTGATTTTTTCCGTTGAAGCCGTGACCTCTCGTACTCGTGCTCGCTGGAAATTGGAGCCGACGACGCTGCTGAAGCTTGAGGTAAGCCCTTCTCCTCCTTCCTCTCTTCTTTTCCCTCCTTTCCATGGTTTCGTGCACCCTCATCGGCCGTCGGGTTCGTCGAAAAATCTACAAAACCATAAGGCTCTGTTTTTGCTCTGTTTGATCGAGCCTTTTCTTCTTTGATTCCGACCACCGACGCTGCTACTCATGGTGCTGCTGCTCATGGTGCCGCACCCCTGTAGCGTGACCCCCACCTCTCTAACTTTTTTCTCCGAAGGTCATGGCCACCGACGACCGGCCAATGACCGAAAAATAAGAGGTAAGGGACGGATCTCCTATTTTTTCTAATTTTCTCTAAGTTTCTCGTCGGTCGAACCTCGCCGCCCGTCTCCCCTTGCTCTGTCGCCGTCGATCAGACGCCGCCACCTCTCGTCGGAGCTCGAGCCACCGAGCTCCTCCCTCTGGTCCTTCCCCTGTTCGATCAAGGAAGAGGAAAGAAAGAAGAAAATGAATAAAAAAAGAAAAAAAAAAAAAGAGAAAAAGAAAAAGAGAAAAAAAAGAGAAAAAGAAAAAGAAAAATAGAGAAAGAAAGAAAGAGAGAATTTTTCTCTCTCCTCCTCTCCTTTCTCTCTCTTTCCTCTCTCTTCTCTCTACCTTCTCTCTCCATTTTCTCTCTCTATTTTCTCTCTCTTTATGATTTTATCTCTCTAAGATCTTTTTCTCCCTCTCTGATTGTATCACAGATTCTAGGAAAATTTGAGATGAAAATAAGATGACCTGAGAGTGGTTCGAAATTCATGCAGTAAATTAGATCCCAATCCAATCCTTACTCAAAATTTATAACATCGATTATGGCTAATTCATATTGAGTCACCTTGATATGATCTCTAATGATCTCAATCATAATTTTTTCATCTGAAGGATATGAAGATTGTCTCTTCACTTTCTCTCTTTTTCTCTCTAAAATTTTCTCTCTCTTCATGAATTTTCTCTCTCTAAAAGTCTTGTGTACCAATGGATGGTCCAGATACTTAGACAAATCTCGATTTTAGGTAATCCTAGGAGAAGTCCTAGATTTATGTTATTAGGATCGATTATCGATAATTTCTTCATATATAATTTTTATATTTGATCAAGAACATGAAGAGATACGATTGGTTGCATAAGATGTCGAGTGAAATATTTTATTTTCAAAATTCATAAACCAAAGAAGAACATTGATTTCTATACTTGGATCAGTCATCGATAAAGATAAGAATCCCTGTACATGATCACTATTATATATGCTATTTTATCGTTGATCTTGCATCATTAGTTTTGCATCGTTGGATTTGAGATCGATGAATTTGCTATATCCGAGACACCATTATTTGCTTATATAATTTTGAGCATAAGTATGTTATGTCAATATATATGTATCAGAGATTGATGGCATAATTATATGGATATGACATATCTAAATTGATCATAATGTAAGTCAGAATTGATTTGATGAAATCAACACATAATGATTAAATGAAAAAGAGAGATATGGTATGGACTAGCCTTATCATGTGGAACAGTCCGTTAGGAGCTTATGCCTGGGATAGCCAGTCAAGAGCTTATGCCTGGGACAGCCCCCACTGGCTTATAGGTGGATCAGCCGGTCAGGAGCTTATGCTTGGGACAGCCCGCTAGGAGCTTATGCCTGGACAGCCTCTCACGGCTTTCGTACGTGGGACAGCTGGCCAGAAGCTCATCCTAGGACAGCCTTAAAAGACTTTTAAGTGGAAATTGATTCGGATAATGACTGAAGTATAAACTTGGTTAGTCCAGAGGCAGAAAGAAAAGGTGAAAAATCATGTGATTATGAAAAGAGAAATGAAAGATAAGACATGAAATAATTGTTGAACAAAAGTGTTTCACCTGTTAACATATGATGATGCATTTCTTTTGACAAGACAGATAATTTATAGATATTTGTATTATTCTGGATATTGAACATGAGATTTTATATTTTATTGCTTATCTTTATTTTCAGATTATATTATTATATAAATATGATATGAGAATTCTTACTGGACTGTAAAGTTCACACCCCTTCATCTTTCTTTTTCTTCTTAGAGATACAGGATGTTTATGATTGGCTATGGTTTGGATTGCGGGTGAGCAGATGAATAGATAGAATGTCTTGATATCTAATCAGAGGATTGAAAGAATTTCAATTATAATTATGCAAATTTTACTAGTTATTATTGAAATTAGATATTATAGATGTTGAGGTTGTAATGAAATATTTGGGCCTTGCATATTCTTTAGGGTTTGCTCTAAGGAGTTGTCACGCCCCGAACCCAACACCCGGATCGGATACGTGATGGCCGCACACTCCTTAGAGCAAGCCCTAAAGAATATGCAAGGTCAAAATAAATCATTACAACCTTAACATCATAATAATTAATTTCAGTAATAATTCATAAAACCTTACATAATTATAATTTAAATTTCTTCAATTCTCTGATCAGATACTATGACACTCTATTTATCCTTCTGCTCACCCGTAAATCCAAGCCATAGCCAATCATAAGCATCCTGTAACTCTGAGAAGAAAAAGAAAGATGAAGGGGTGTGAGCTTTACAGCCCAGTAAGAATTTTCATATCACACTGATATAGTAATATAGTCTAAAAATAAGGATAAGCAGTAAAATATAAAATCTTATTTTCAATGTCCAGGATAATGCAAACATTCATAAATTTTCTGTCTTGTCAAAATAGATGCATCATCATATGTTAACAGGTGAAACACTTTTGTTCAACAATTATTTCATGTCTTATCTTTCATTTCTCTTTTCATAACAACATGATTTTTAACATTTTCTTTCTGGCTCTGGACTATCCAAGTCTATACCTCAGTCATCATCCGAATCGAATCCACTTAAAAAATCTTTCAAGACTGTCCCAAAATGAGCTCCTGACCGGCTGTCCCACGTATGAAAGCTCGTGAGAGGCTGTCCTAGGCATAAGCTCCTGACAGGCTGTCCCAGGCATGAGCTCCTGGCCGGCTGATCCACCTATAAGCCAATGGGGACTGTCCCAGGCATAAGCTCCCGGCGGGCTGTCCCAGGCATAAGCTCCTGGCCGGCTGTTCCACATGACAAGGCTAGTCCATACCATATATCTCTTTCTTTTCATTTAATCATTATGTGTTGATTTCATCAAATCAATTCTGTCTTGCATTATGATCAATTCAGATATGTCATATCCATATAATCATGCCATCAATCTCTGATACATATATATTGACATAACATACTTATGCTCAAAATCAAATAACAGTATCTCAGGTATAATAAATTCATCGATCTCAAATCTGACGATGCAAAACCAACGATGCAAGACTAACAGTAAAATAGCATATATATAATAGTGATCATGTACAGGGATTCTTACCTTTATCGGTGACTGATCCAAGCACAAAAATCAATTTTCTTCTTTGATTTATGAATTTCTCTAATCAAAATATTCCATTCGATATCATATGCAAACAATCATCTCTTCATGACTCTGATCAATACAAAAATCACATATATGGAGAAAATTATCTGATAATCGATCCTAATAACACAAATCTAGGACCTCTCTCAGTATTAACCAAATTTAAGATTTATCTAAGTATCTGGATCCTCCACTAATCCATAAGACTTCTAGAGAGAGAAAATTCATGAAGAGAGAGAAAATTTTAAAGAGAGAAAATAGAGAGAAAATTTCGTATCCTTCAGATGAGGTAATCATGGTCGAGATTATCAGAGGTCCTATCAGGGTGACTTAATATGAATCAAATATTATAAATTTTGAATAGGATCGGACTGGGATCAGATCTACCGCACGAATTTTGGAGCAATCTCAAATCATCATATTTTTATTTCAAATTTATCCTAGGGTCTGTGATACAATCAGAGAGAGAGTAGAAAGATTCTAGAGAGATAAAATTCATAAAGAGAGAGAAAGATCTAGAGAGAGAAAATAGAGAGAGAATCTAGAGAGAGAAAATATAGAGAGAAGGTAGAGAGAGGAGAGAGGAAAGAGAGAGAACTCTCATTATTTTTTTTCTTTTTCTCTTTCTCTTTTTCTTTTCTTTTTTCTTTTTCTTTTCTTTTCCTTCTTCTTCTTTTCTTTTTCTTTTCCTTCTTCTTCTTTTCTTTTTCTTTTTCTTTTCCTTCTTCTTCTTCTTCTTTTCTTCTTTCCCGTGGGTTCCTTTGGGCCAAAACAGGGGACCGATGGGTTTCCCTCCTTTGCCCGGCTGTTCAGGCCACGGCCATCACAGCGGAGGCCAGCGGCAGAGGGGGGCCACTCTCCCGAGTTCGGAGAGGCAAGGCCAGCGGTCGTTTGTGATCGCCGGCGCCGAAAAATTCAAGGGAAGAAGAGACCAAAACAGGGGTCTCTTCTCCGACCAAAAATCGACGACACCCGTCGCCGGCAGTCGCGCACAAAGGCACGGAAAGAAGGGGAAAGAAGAGAGGAAGTGGAGGAATAACTTACTTCGGCCTCCGGTGACCTCATCGGTGAGCAATCACGACGAGAACAAAACGATTATCCGCAGCTCCGATCGAAAAATCAGGGAGAAAGAGAGGGGAAGAGGACCGATGATCGGCTTCTAAGGAAGGGGAGGGTCTTTTTATAGAAAGCCCTAGGACTCCTGGGGGTCCTAGGACTCCCGATTGCCGGGGTTTAATCAGAGAAGAAGACTCCTACCGGGAGTGTTCTTCCCGTTCCCCTGCTTTCTCTTTTTTTTTTTTTTTTTGAACTGTGGGCTGATTCTGGGCTCAATTTGGGTCGGGGTGTTACAGGAGTATGCGGCCATCACGTATCCAATTCAGATGTTGGGTTCAGAGCGTGACAGAATTCATCTCCATGGCAATCTCTTTCAGACTAACCATTCATCTGCCTCAACGTTCCTGCACAAGTCTTCTTAACCTCAAGCGAACAAAACCAATAATCACTGTCACTGCATTGGGACAGCCAGTTTGCTCTAGAGTTGGGGACTCTGCCATATCTAAGGTAACTAAGCACCATAGCAATATAATTTGACCATACGGCAATGCTGCACGCTTGTCTCAGAGTTCCCTGGCATCTATATCATGGCTCCCAATTGAGATCCATTTATGTCTAAGAAGAAGAAGAAGTTGATTAGCTTGAGTTTATCGATTGTTTCTGATAGAAGATGAAGTTAATGATTAACTCGAGCCGAATACCAGCCACATATGCTTGTCTGATTATGGAAGAAAATTCCATTGGCTGGTGACCTTGTCGATTAGGTTTCAGTTTATGGAACTCATCCATATACAGTAAAAATTAGAGTTTATACAGCTTATCCATATACAATCAAAAGGACAGTTTATTTTTTGTATTCTGCAATAGATCTGGGCAAAGCACCTCACTTCATTACATTCCAAAAAAAAAATGTTTACAATGAACGGCTTTGCCTCTTTTTTTTTTTTTTTGGACTCGTAACTGCTTTGCCTACGTTAAAGTAGAGCTATTCTGTACTTGGTGATATAAATTTTTTATGAACAACCATGGTGTTAAAATAGAAGAATATCTGATATATGACTGAGAATGGACGCGCATATATGCTAAAAGAGTACCGACATCTTTCCGTGGACATAACTTTTGAAAAAAGAAACAGAACTACGGCGGGTAGAAGCCTGTCGAATACCAAAGTGACGAAGGGATCAAACTGAGGTCGCTTGCATCAACATGAGAGATGTTCCCTGCAATTTCCCTTCCAGCAAGTTGGCACCCTTTAATGGCAATAGTTTTTTAGTAGACCAATAAGAAATTCACTTAAGGCATGTTTCCTTGATCCAGTACTAACAAACATGCACTACAGTTCATGGAGGCCAAGATTAGTTTTGAATCAGTACCACGACAAGGCAGCCAGGAAATTACAAAATTGAAAGCATTACATAGAATGCCAGTTGTCGGCTATGGAATGTGTCAAACAACAGCAATACATGAACATTGCTTCTAGGCCCTAACATGATCTTGCTATTGAGAGGTACAGCCCATGACAACCTTAAGTCAACAATTATAATCTCAAATAAAATAAAAAATCCAAATTCATCATCAATCAAATAATTAACTAAAAAACTGGTTTAGAGCCTTTAACTCCAAATTTAAATACCAAAACCCATAATCTCAAAATTCAAAAAGGTCATCAGCTATAAATTCATAGTTAATTAAAGAAAAAAAAAGATTTGTTATAAAATCATTAAGCCTGCTAGCACAAACCCCAAATGTAAATCATTCTTCAATTCTAGCAGTCCTATTTATTTGGAAAAAGAAAATAAAACGAGATATAAGCTATACAGCTCAGTAAGTAAATCTGACACTATTTTATTGAATCAAGCATAAAATTTTTATGAATGATACATCATTTCAAAAAAATAATAAATATTATATACTAAAAATAAATAATATAAAATAAAAAATTTTATAGTACAATACCATAAAGTAAGTCATAAATCCAATGGTGCATGTATAAATCATCAATATTTCATAAACATAGCTCCAAATGTATAGCATAAATAAAATCTTAAATCATTTGTTACCTAAGTATACCATAAATCAAATCTCGCAGACTAAATATTAAGATCACTATTATATATATATATATATATATGTGTGTGTGTGTGTGTGCGCGCGCGCGCGCGCACGCATATATAAGATAAGACCGTAATTGATAAAATACTGACTACTATTATCTTTTAATAAGATCATATGTCAACTACTATTATCTGCTAACAAGATTATATGGAACTAGCCTCGAATGTCGATTTATCCTATTTTTAGAGGTTATATATAGCTATCTGAGAGCCTTTATCCATGTTTCTTAAAATAAGTGTTCTTAAATCATGTTGTTTAATCTTCTTTTCTTAAATTATGCACAATAATTAGAGACTAAATAGTTTTATAGAGTTGATAGTCCATAAAAAAATTTTAACAGTAAAGCAATCATGCAATCATTTTTCATATAATAAAAATATAAATTTTAAAAATATAGAGTTCATATTTCATAAGCATATCTATAAATAGCCAATTTAGTAACCAGTGGTATAAAATTTTTATGAACAGCTATCATATTAAATAGAAGAATAATAGTTATATAATTAAGGATAGACAATCATAAATGTTGAATGTAAAGACTCGTACAGGTATGTGTTTAGTCTTATATTAACTATGCATTAAGTAGATTTTGAATATCTACATAAGGTAGTGAACCCAAATTAATAATACTTTTCATATAGTCATTTTGCATTTAGTCTTAAATTGTGACACTGAAGGCAATTTTTTATGGACATTTTTTCGAGGAAAACAAAAGAAATAGAACTAGGTTGGGTGGAAGCCTGCCAAATACCAGAGCAAGGAAGAGATCAAACTGAACTCTCATGCATCAACGTGAGAGATATTTCCAAGAATTTTCGTACCCATCCAGTTGGCACTCTGTACGGCAATAATTTGTTACGAATTACTAATTCGCTTAGGCCATGTTACCTCGATCCAGTGCTAAAAAACGTACAGTAAAATTCATGAAGACCCACTAAATAAGATTAGTTTGAATCAAATCTGAACAAGGCTAACCAGAAGATTACAAACTTGAGAACATCACAAAAAAATGCCCAGCTGTCGGCTGTGGACTGCGTCCAACTATAGCCATAGGCAAGCATTGCTTCTAGGCCGGCATGCAAATCTTGTATTAAAAAAATGCATTTTGGAGTCCATCCCTTTGAAATTTTCTTCCTTTCAGTACTTCTGCATGCCTATTTATACCCCACCTTACTTCTTGGCCATGCATCCGGAAGAAGCACCAGACACCAAGAAAAAATGCCTTCCAATGCATGGCTAACTCTTGTCATAGTTCTCCCAACCCTCATCGGCGCACAAGCCGGAGACGCTGATATCACATCAGATTTCATAGTTCCTGATGGAGTCACTCCAAATGCCGACTTCTTCACCTTCAAAGGGCTCAAACAGGCCTTGCGGGGTGCTCCCAAGGATGCACCATTTAAGGTGACCAAGGCGAGCCAGGCGGAGTTCCCAGCACTCATGGGGCAGAGCGTCTCGTATGCTGTGCTCCAGTTTGCACCAGGGGGCATCAATCCACCCCACACCCACCCTCGCTCCGCAGAGCTTCTCCTTGTCGTGCAAGGATGCCTCCAAGTCGGGCTCGTGGTGTCACGTCCCGAACCCAACATCTGGGTCGGATACGTGATGGCCACACACTCCTTAGAGCAAGCCCTAAAGAATATGCAAGGTCAAATTAAATCATTACAACCTTATCAACCATAATAATTTATTTCAACAATAATTCATAAAATCTTGCATAATTACAATTAACATTCCTTCAATCCTCTGATCAGGTATCAACGGTACTCTATCTATGCATCCGCTCACTCACAAATCCATACCATAGCCAACCATGGACATCTTGAAACTCTGAGAAGAAAAGAAAGATAAAAGGATATGAGCTTTACAGTCCAGTAAGAATTTCCATATCACACTAATATAGTAATATAATCAGAAAATACGAATAAGCAATAAAATATAAAATCTCATGTTCAATGTCCAGAATAATGTAAACATCCATAAATTTTCTGTCTTGTTAAAATAGATGAATCATCATATGTTAATAGGTGAAATACTTTTGTTCAACAATTATTTCATGTCTTATCTTTCATTTTTCTTTTCATAATCACATGATTTTTAACCTTTTCTTTCTAGCTCTGGACTGTCCAAGTCTATACCTCAGTCATCATCCGAATCAATTTCCACATAAAAACCTTTCAAGACTGTCCCAGGATGAGCTCCTAGCCGGCTGTCCCACATACGACAACCCGTGAGAGGCTGTCCCAGGCATAAGCTCCTGGTGAGCTGTCCCAGGCATGAACTCCTGGCCGGCTGATCCACTTGTAAGCCAGTGGGGCTGTCCCAGGCATAAGCTCCTGACGGGCTGTTCTATATGACAAGGCTAGTCCATACCATATATCTCTTTCTTTTTATTTAATCATTTTGTGTTGATTTCATCAAATCAATTCCGACTTGCATTATGATCAATTCAGATATGTATAATCATGCCATCAATCTCTGATACATATATATATTGACATAACATACTCATGCTCAAAATCAAATAACATTATCTCAGGTATAATAAATTCATCGATCTCAAATCCGACGATGCAAAACCAATAATACAAGACCAACGGTAAAATAGCATATTTATAATGGTGATCATGTACAGGAATTCTTACCTTTATCGGTGATTGATCCAAGCACAGAAATCAGTTCTTCTTTGATTTATGAATTTCTTTAACAAAATATTCCACTCGATATCATATGCAGACAATCATCTCTTCATGATCCTGATCAATATAAAAATCACATATAGAGAAATTACCGATAATCGATCCTAATAACACAAATCGAGGACCTCTCTTAGAATTAATCAAAATTAGGATTTATCTAAGTATCTGGATCCTCTACTGATCCATAAGACTTCTAGAGAGAGAAAATCCATGAAGAGAGAAAAAATTCTAGAAAGAGAAAGTAGAGAGAAAAAGTGGAGAGAGAAATCTTCGTATCCTTCAGATGAGGCAATCATGGTCGAGATCATCAGAGGTCCTACCAGGGTGACTCAATATGAATCAAGTGTTACAAATTTTGAATAGGATTGGACTGGGATCAGATCTACCGCACGAATTTCGAAGCAATCTCAGATCATCTTATTTTCATTTTCAAGTTTATCCTAGGGTCCGTGATGAAATCAGAGAGAGAAAAAGACTCTAGAGAGACAAAATTCATAAAGAGAGAAAGGTCTAGAGAGAGAATCTAGAGAGAGAAACTAGAGAGAGAAGGTAGAGAGAGGAGAGAGGAAAGAGGAAGAGAAAGGAGAGAGAGAAAATTCTCTCTTTTTTTTTCTTTTTCCTTTTTCTTTTTCCTTTTTCTTTTTCTTTTTCCTTTTTCTTTTCTTTTTCCTTTTTCTTTTCTTTTTTTCTTTTTCTTTTCTTTTTCCCGTGGGCTTGTTTTTGACCGAAACAGGGGATCTTTGATCCCCTCATTGGTTGGCCGGCCGGCGGCGCAGCCAGCGCGGGGATGGTCGGCGGCCGAAGGAGAGGTGATCCGGTGGCAAGAGGCGGCCAAACCGGTGGTCGGTGGTGACCACCGGCAACGAAAAAATGGCAAAAAGGAAGATTCTTCCACAAAAAAATCCGGCGATCCGGTCGCCGGCGAGCGTGCACATCGGCACAGAAAGGAAGGGGAGGAGGCTTATCTCCGTCGCCAGCGAAGTTTTTCCGACGAGAAATTGGATGGCACAGTGACGGGTCTCCGTGAGAAATTTTTGGTGATTGCTGCCGTTTTGCTCCGGGATTCTTTGGCAGGAAGAAGGGAGAAGGATCTCCCCTTTAAATAGAACCGGAGGAGAGGAGTTTGACTCCTCTCCGATGAGGTTTTCGACTCCGATTAGGAGCCGGTCAGGAGAAGAAGACTCCCTGCGGGAGTCTTCTTCTTTTTTTTTTTTTTTTTTTTTTGTTTGGGCTTTGGGTTGATTCTGGCCCAATTTGGGCCGGAGTGTTACACGTGGACTCCAACAACACGCTCTTCACCCAGGTGCTTCGGACTGGTGCCATGTTCGTGTTTCCCAAGGGCCTGGTGCACTTCCAAGCGAATAAAGACCCGAGGTACCCAGCCGTTGCCTTGTCGGCTTTCGGCAGTGCTAACGCCGGCACAGTGTCTCTTCCGAAGACTTTGTTTGGCAGTGGCATTGACGAAGATGTACTGGCCAAGTCCTTCAAGACCGATGCTGAAACCATCGACAAGCTTGTTTCGGCTGCCACCATGGGTTGATTTACGTAATTATTCACTTGAGCATCTCGAGTTGCTGGTGTCCGGGTGCTTTTCGTCTTTGGCTTCTCATTGTTTGGAGTAATGTTGGTTGCTTGGTTATTCTTTATTGATAGTGTTTTCTGTCTTTGAGAGTGTAATCTATCCCCTTTATTCTTTATTTTTTTAAAATTTCCTGTCTTGTTCTGGAGCGCAATTGTGGGAAACCACCTTAAAGAGATAAAGGAAATTAAATAAGATACAAAATGTTATTGTTTGACGGCATTTAGACAAGTTAATGTTTTTATTTTGCCATTTCCATGCTACTATTCCTATGTGAATTGAGTGAATTGTTAGGCTCATGATCTCATGGGCCATCTACTGTATTTTATGCATATTTCGAAGTACGCAGAATAAACGTCCACCACTGTTTTGGACCCTATTTTCAGATAATTTCACAAATTATACGTCATTCTTTCTGCTATATAGAACACTATAATTATGTATCTTTCCAAATAAAATTGAAAAGAAAAAAAAAACTGCTTTCCTGTGGATATAGAAAATGAAAAATTGCAAGGCTACATCATTGATGAAGAACATGGCATATTATAGGAGAGTTTGGGAGGCAATTATTTGCTAATGCATATGGAGAGAGAAACAAGTAGGATTTTCTTGAACACTTCTTCTATTTCTTTGTGGCTAACATTCTCCTTTCCTCAAATGGACTAAAGTCACCTCAAGGTTAAAAAAAAAATAACATACATACCTCTTAAATATTAAAATTTATATAAATACTTCCAAAATCAATATTTGCATGCATGTATATCCTTATGAAACACTTGTTTTATATGTATATCTTTCTTTTTCCTTTTTTTTAGCATATGTATCCATGTCATGTAATGAAGTAAAAAATTAATTATTTAAAATTAAAATGATTGAAATATCATTAATAGGTAAACGTGTAAAAATATATTTATAAGGATATACATGCAAATAGTATTTTTACATAGATATTAATATAATTTTATATATTTAAGAGGACATGCTCACAAAAAAAAATATTCATAGATTTTTTGCTTGAACAGACTTCTAAATATTGAAATTTGCGTAAATATCCTGATAAAATTGATATTTGCATGCATGTTCTTAAAAGATACTATTTTTACATGAATAACTTTGACATAACAGTAACTGATGTTTCTAGCTAAAATCATATTTATTTAAATTAAAAATAATTAAAAGTATAAAATTATCTTTTCAGCTCTAAAGTGAGAAATAGGTTAACAGGTCTTATTAGAAACATATATGTTCTGAATGCCAAAGTTTTTACTGAGCACCAGTGCAATGTAACAATACTGTGTTATAATTTTGAATGATGTCCAAAATAATTCGCGGCATCTGAATCGAGTTCCCAGTTAATATTGCCTCGCTGCACATGGTGGTAGATGAGCTTATCGACCGACTTAAGCTTCCTGTTTAGTTTCTAATGAGGCCACTATGTTAGAATTTGATGTCTCGAGATTCGATTCACATTGAGCCCACAGTGAGGTTCATGATGAGAAATGGAGTCCAACGAGATGAAGATCACCCCAAACGAAGCTCGGACGGAGAAGATACGTGCTTTTGAAGCTTGTACGGAACCCGAGGCAACGGAGGACCGCTGGCGGCGGCACGGCCGCAGGAGGCGGAACGCCGCCCAGGATGCGGCAGCACGCAGGCCAGATGCGCAAGACGCGGCCCAGGCCGGTGCGCGTGGGCCGGCCCAGGCCCAGGTGCCGTGCCTGGGCCTACACCCTGGTCCACCGTGGATCGGGTGGTCCACGGCCCAGCGAGTGGACCGCATGGGCATTTCCCACGCATTTTGCACGCTCCACGATACTATTCCATGGACCGCGAGGGCGTGGATAGTTTTCGGTCACGATCCGATGGCTGGAGAAGGATTTTGGACTTATTTGAGGTTGTTTAGGACTCCTAATCACTTTCTAAACCTAATCTAAGAAGGGTTGAAGCCTACAAAAAGCTTGATCTATGCTACAGAGAGTGTGTTAGTGGTTCGTCTGGTGGTCCTGTGCAGCGTGGACGGGCTTCAATGGTGGAAAGCCCGAGCTCGTGAAGAGAGAGAGATCGTGACATTGTGGAGAGAAGGAGCAAGAAGCTCCTGAACAGCGGATAGTGGTCACTTCAGGGGTTCAAAGGGGTTTTCCAAGAGAGAGAGCTTTTATGAGGGAGAACTTTCTGTGAGAGAAAAATTGGGTGTACGAGGGTTGAGGGTGAGATCTCCTCTTGTAAAATTTTTTTTTCATAGTGAAGTTTGCATACCCCGTGGAGGTGAGTCCTTTTGTAGCTGATCCATAAGACTTCTAGAGAGAGAAAATTCATGAAGAGAGAGAAAATTCTAGAGAGAGAAAGTAGAGAGAGAAAATAGGGAGAGAATCTTCGTATCCTTCAGATAAGATAATCATGATCGAGATCATCAGATGTCCTATCAAGGTGACTCAATATGAATCAAATATTATAAATTTCAAATAAGATCGAGCTGGGATAAGATCTACTGCACGAATTTCGGAGCAATCTCAGATCATCTTATTTTCATCTCAAGTTTATCCTAGGGTCTGTGATGAAATCAAAGAAAGAGAGAAAGACTCTAGAGAGACAAAATCCATAAAAAGAGAGAAAGATCTAGAGAGAGAAAATAGAGAGAGAATTTAGAGAGAAAAAATATAGAGAGAATGTAGAGAGAGGGGAGAGGAAAGAGAGAGAAAGGAGGGAGAGAAGAGAGAGAAAATTTCTCTCTCTTCTTCTTCTTTTTTATTTCTTTTCTCTTTTTCTTTTCTTCTTCGGGCTCTTTCTTGGCCGAAACAGGGGACCGACAAGTCCCCTCCTTTGACCGGCCGTTCGGACCACGGCCGACACGGTAAAGACCGGCAGCAAAGGGGGTAACCCTCATGGGTTTAGAGAGGCCAAACCGGTGGTCGGTGGTGACCACCGGCGTCGGAAAATCGAAGAAAAACGGGCAAAAATAGAGGTTCTTTCGCAACAAAATCCGGCGACACCGGTCGCCAGCGAGCGTGCGCACCGACATGGAAAAGAAAGGAGAGAAAGAGAGGAAGGAGGAGGAGGCTCACCTTCGACGCCGGCGAGGCTTTCCGACGAGAAACTGGGACGGGCACAGTAAGGGTATCCGCAGCACTTTTCCCGACGATCGCCGTCGATTGACCCGAGATTCTCCGATGAGAGGGAGAGAGGAGGGTTCTCCTCCTTAAATAGAGCCGGAGGGGGCTCTTTCCGACTCCAATTGGGAGCCGGTGAATGGAGGAAGAAGACTTCCTTTGGAGTCTTCTCCCCTGTTTTTTTTTTTGTTTTTTTTTGTATGGGCTGTGGGCTGATTCTGGGCCCAATTGGGCCGGGTGTTACACAACCATCGTACTAACTACTAAAACAGAAGAATATCTGATATATAACTGAGCATTGACACACATACATGCTGAAAGAGTACGGACATCTTTCCATGCACATAAGTCTTGGAAAAAGCAAAGTATAGAAGCCTGCCGGATATCAAAGTGAGGAAGGGATCAAACTGAGGTCTCCTGCATCAACATGAGAGATTTTCCCTGCAATTTCCCTACCAGCCAGTTGGCACCCTCTTTGGCAATAGTTTGTTAGCAGATCAATTTGTAATTCGCTCAAGGCAAGTTACCTTGAGCCAGTACTAACAAACATACACTATAGTTCATGGAGGCCCTCTAAATAAGAATAGTTTGAATCAGTACCGCAACAAGGCAGACCAGAAAATTACAAAATCGAAAACATTACATAGAATGCCTGGTTGTCAGCTATGGAATGTGTCAAACTATGGCAATAGACAAGCATTCCTTCCAGGCCGGCATGCAGATCTTGCATTAAAATTAACAATGCATATCCGAGTCCATTCCTTGAAAATTTCTTCCTTTCAGTGCTTCTGCATGCCTATTTATACCCCACCTTACTCCTTAGCCATGCATCCAGAAGAAGCACCAGACACCAAGAAAAAATGGCTTCCAATGCATGGCTAACTCTTGCCATAGTTCTCGCAACCCTCCTCGGCACGCATGCCGGAGACCCTGACATCACATCAGATTTCATAGTTCCTGATGGAGTCACTCCAGATGCCGACTTCTTCACCTTCAAAGGGCTCAAACAGGCCTTGAGGGGTGCTCCCATGGATGCAACATTTAAGGTGACCAAGGCGAGCCAGGTGGAGTTCCCAGCACTCATGGGCAGAGCGTCTCGTATGCTGCGCTCCAGTTTGCACCTGGGGGCATCAATCCACCCCACAACCACCCTCGGTCGGCAGAGCTTCTCCTTGTCGTGCAAGGATGGCTCCAAGTCGGGCTTGTGGACTCCAACAACACGCTCTTCACTCAGGTGCTTCGGACTGGTGACATGTTTGTGTTCCCCAAGGGCTGGTGCACTTCCAAGCGAACAAAGACCCCAGGTACCCAGCTGTTGCCTTGTCTGCATTCGGCAGTGCTAACGCCGGCACAGTGTCTCTTCCAAAGACTTTGTTTGGCAGTGGCATTGACGAAGATGTGTTGGCCAAGTCCTTCAAGACTGATGCTCAGACCATTGACAAGCTTGTCTCAGCTGCCACCATGGGTTGATTCGAGTTGCTGGTGTCTGGGTGCCTTTCGTCTTTGGCTTCTCATGGCTTGGATTAATGTTGATTACTTGGTCGTTCTTTATTTTATAGTGTTGTCTGTCTTTGAGAGTTTAATGTATTCCCTTTATTGTTTTATTTTTTTAAAAAAAATTCCTTGTCTTGTTCTTGAGTGGAATGTGGGAACCACCTCAAATTTCATTAATAAGGAATTTAAATGAGATACAAAACGTTATTGCTTGACTGCTTTCATTAGACATATTAATATTTTTATTTTCCATTTCCATGCTACCATTCCTGTGTGAATTGAATGAATTGTTAGGCTCATGATCTCTTGGGCCATCTACTGTATTTTATGCATTTTTCGAAGTACATACAAATTACAATACACGTCGCCCACTGCTTAATTTGGACCGTATTTTCAGCTAATTTCATAAATTACACGTCATCCTTTCAGCTATATATATGGAACAACATAATTCTGTCTTCCAAAGAAAAGTGATAAAAATAAAAAGAGGACAGTGCAAAAACATGCTTTCTCATAGACAAAAAGTAAAAGTTTCGGGCTACAACATTGATGTAGAATTAGGGGTGAAAGTAGTATAAATATTATCCATCCAAATCTATTTTCATATTCGAATAATCCGGATATGCATAGAAATTTAAGAATCTGACTAATATCCGTATCCGTATGTATATCCATCAAAGAAAAATAGATATGAATATGGATAGACAATTATCTGATTCATATCCGAATATTCGAATCGACATATAACTCTATATAATTATATATAGTATTTACTAATTTTTTAAAAAAAATATAATCATATAAATATGTTATTAATTTAATTTTTCATCTATTTAATAATATCTTTTGTTCTGTAGTCATAAAGTTTGATTATCTAAGTTATATTGATAATTATATCCATATTTTTAATATCCAAATTATATCCGTATCTATTTAAAATAAATATAGATATAAATTTTTACATCTGAATATATCTATTCGTATTTATATTTGTTAAAAAAATAAATATGGATATGGATATGCTAGTATCCAATTCATATTCGATCCAGTTTCAGCCCTATGTGGAACATGACCAATTAAAAAGGGTTTCAGATACTCTGATGGCAATTACTTGTTGATGCATATGGAGAGAGAAAAAGGTAGGATTTTCTTATACACTTCTTCTATTTTTTTATGGGTAATATTCTCCTTTCCTCAAGTAGATTGAAGTCACCTTAAAGCAAAAAAAAAAAAATTTATACATAACTCCTAAATATTAAAATTTACATAAATATACTTCCAAAATCAATATTTATATATACCCTCAAAAATATTTATTTTACATATATATATCCTTCTTTCTTCTTTTTTTTATTGCATACATATCTATGTCATCTAATATCGTTAAAAATTATGATTTAAAATCGAAATAATCAAAACAACCTTAATAGATAAATATCCCAAAAAAAATAAGGGCATGAAATAGTAATTTTGTGAAGGTATTAATGTATTTTTATATATTTAGGCGGGCATACTCACAAAAAAAAAAATAGATTTTTTGTTTGATTATCTAATAAATATTAAAATTTACATGAATACCCTCCAATATTAACATCTACGTGCATAACTGCAAATCCTCACGAAACTATTTGTGTATGAATAACTTTGACATAATGATTTAGCTGACATCTAGAGATGGCAATGGATAGGGTTTGGGTCGGATATTGTACTACTCATCTCCAAATCTGAACTTAATACTCTGTATCCAAACCCTACCCGATACTCAATCAGATAAGAAAAGAAATATCCATCCACATACCCAATGGGTTCGGAGATACCCACGGGTAACCTATTTTTCTATACCCAGCCCATATCTGTCCATACCTATCCCATACCCAAAAAATAAACAACCAAAATAATTTTAGCATATTATCAATCAAAATAAAATATCAATGCAACATACAATATAATTTATAAGTCCAGATTTATAAAAATTAAAGATAGAAATAGAATTACAATTCAACATAGAACATATAAATAACCAAAATAATTTATGCATATTATCCACCAAAACAGAATTATAAACATATATATTCGGGTGTGAGTTCGGGTACTACCATATCCGTAGGTTCGGATCGGATTCAGATTTGGATAAAAAATAGTACTATCCATACCCTACGTATACTCGTGCTACAGCTTTCGGGTTTTACCCAAACCCAGTCAAACCCTATTTTTTGAGTTTGATCGGATTTGGGGTAGGGTGCATATCCATCGGGTTGGATCGATTTTGTTATCCCTACTGATATTTTAAGTCAAAATTATATTTATTAAATTAAAAAATAATTAAAATTATGAATTACTTTTTCACCGCTAAGGTGGATAACAGATTAAAGGGTCTTTCTGGAATCCATTAAACTTCCTCTCTTCTCACGTGATTGCTCTCTTTCTTTCAAGCTCACCCTAATCATTCTCTTTGAGATATTTTTAGATCTCTCTCATCAATCCTTCTCTTTCACCTTTTCATATAGAATTAAAACCATTCCCCCCGACTCTCTTCTCAATTATTGGTGATCCTTCTCTTTCTCCCTTTCGCTGGAGTTTTTGCCACCGAAGTCCTAGGCTGAAGGTCCACTAGTCCTAAGCGAGTAAAAATATTCAGTGTAACGGTGATACCACGTCATTATTGTAACGTCCCAATAAAAATATTTCTCTTCAGTGACGTGGACAAGCACTAACAACATAAGGTAAGAAGCATTAACAGATGACAAGCGGCTTTGGCCCTTCCGTCTCCTGATCAGTCTGTGCGATGAAGTGGCTGAATATTTACTCGTGTCGAGGATGAAGAAAAAGGAGGCGCACAGTGATGCCACGCCTCTGTTCTTGTGTTTCCTTCCAAAACAGGAACCAGCCTACTCGCTTTTTATTGTTTTCAAGTCTGGGGGTCAGATTCCAGTGAAAGCCACTCCACCGCGCAGACTGACTGGAAGACCGAAGGGCAAGCCGCTTTATCATCTGCTAATGCTCCTTGTTTTACGTTGTTAGTGCTTATCCACGTCACCGTAATGAAAGATTTTTATTGGGACGTTACAACCGTGACGTGGTATCACCGTTTCACGGAATATTTACTCGTCCTAGGCTCATGGACCCGTATAGCATTGTCTCTTTGAATGAAGGGCCCACGGTATTGTCATCTCACTGGAAGAGCGAACCTCCAGTGGAGGGATTTATCGAGCACCAGTGCAATAATATAATTGGACTGTGAAAAATTTTTCCTTCATCTAGTATTGTTCTTGGACATATTTCCTCGCTATCAGTGCATTTTATTGTGGGTTATATCCTGAAGCCGTGTTGAACGTCCAAGATTAAACATTTTCCAAATGGACTCTTCTGTTGATCTGCTTGTCCGCTTCTTCGACTGGTCCAACACCAATTGCTTGTCTAATGATGAAAGAAAATTCCATCGGCTGGTGACCTTATCAATTGCTACATTTGAGTTTATGGAGTGTCACGCCATGACACGGCGCATAAATCTTAGAACAAGCCCTCTAGGTTATGTTAGACCTGTAAAATCTTCAATAAAATCAAAATTTATTTAAAATAAATTATCAAATATATCAATTAAATAGATTCATAATAATCAAATAAATTTATTCAATTATAATTACTCAAAAACCGAACAACCCTATGAACTAATAACTCCAGTACTCGAACTTCGTATCAAATCCAATCAATACTACGCATCATGTAACTCTAAAAACAAAGGAAGAATTGGAGGTATGGGATTTACAACCAATTAAGAATCCCATCATATATATATATCAATATAATAATATGATTCAAAAATAATAAATGAGCAATATCAAAAAAAATCATAAACAATAAAATCTTGTGTCAGACATTTAATATAACTCAATAATTATATAAATATATATTACTAATCATGTATTATCATAAATCTATCATAATTATGATCTGTGGGTTCATATGACTTATAATTCACATTTTATTAGTATGTTCCAAATCAATAATTTTTTTCGATTTTGAACTAATCATGGTCATACATCAGCCCATGATTGACAAACTATAAATCACATTTCGATCCACAGTGACAATCAATAATAATCACGCTTTGGCTTGCAGTGGCAAACTAAAATATCTACGCTTCAACCTATGATGGAAAATCAGAATATCCATACTTTGACCTGTGGTGGCAAACTAAGGTGCCATAATCGACTCATAACTAGCAATTCAAAATATCACAATTCAGCCTGACCGACAATCCACATCATGGCTAATCCAAATCCTTTTACACAATCAACAAATCATTCAATAATTTGTATTATATTTCTTATTCAATTTCAAAACATCAGATATTATGTTTCCAAGAATCAAAATATCAATATGTGATATATATATATGTTGGGGGATACCCGCCGACCGACCGACCGACTGGCGTCCCGACCAACTGCCCGACCGACCGACTGGCATCCCGATCAACTGCCTGACCGACCGACGGGCGTACCGACCGATTGACGGTCGAACGACCGACTGACGGAGGAACCGACCGACCGACTGACGGTCGGAGGGACCGACCGACCGACGACCGGGGGCACCCGACTGACGGACGCCACTACCGGCCATTCAACGGTCCATCGCCGACTAGGGATATGTCGGGCGTATCTTTCCGACCAACTGAACCCAGAGGCCTGATGGCCGACTCACGTGAAACTCGCCGACCGATGCCACTTTGCTGGCCACCGACCTAGGGTCGGCCGACTCCTCCGATCGCCGTACAGCCGCCAGACCTTGTCAGCTCTGACAGCGACATGCGGCACGGCTACCTAGGGGCATTGTCCCGTTGAGGGCATGGTCAACCCTGGTGATTTGACAGCCGCACGGCGACGTGACACTTTCACGGCGACTCTGACAATCTACAGTGAGTTGACAATTCCTCACTTGTCTGCGCCATTAATGACGGCGCCATACCGTGCTCCACTATATAACTCGGGGAAGGCAACAGTGCAAGGGATCCGCTCCGTCTCTCCCAAAAATGCAGGCTCGCTCCTCTCTCTCTCTCAGAGCTCTCTGTCTACATTTCACTGTTGCCCAGTCACCTCTCTGACTTGACCGTCGGAGGGTCCCCGCCGGAGCCGCCTCCGGTCAGTGCGGACTTCCTTTTGCAGGTGCACGCTTCCCAACGATCGGACGACGAGGCGATTGGCCGCAACAGATTGGCGCGCCAGGTAGGGGTCGCAGCATGACAAAGACAAGAGCTCAACGATCGAGAATTACTGGGTCGGCAAGTCGCTCTTCCGCCGGGAAGAGGCCTCCCCGCACCACCGGCGGCGGAGCCTAGCTCTCCGCGCCCTGCAGTGACCACGGAGGCCCAGATTGCGGCCATCGTACGGTAGATGACCGTACTGACTGACGCAGTCAAGAGCCTCCAGCAGCAACCGACGGCCCGACCTATGCCTTCTAGGAGAAGCCACCGACGACCGCGCCGATCCCTGTCGCCTCCATGTGAGCGCCCCCAACAGCGCTCCCACGGAGAGGAGGAGGACGACCACGGTGCGACGACCGACGGTCCCAGCGGTACTCCCCTTCCCCGTTGGAACGGGCAAGGAAGGAGAAGTGGCCGCGCACACCGTCGGCCTCCCTCTCAGAATCTTCTGGAGACTCCACTCCTGGGGTCTCCCAGCATCGACGAGCGGACGACTACGAGCGACGGTTTGAGGAAATCGACCGCCGACTCGTCCGGCTGCAGATGGACGGCCAGAAGTCTTCCAATGACGTTGACTTCCAAACCGCCCAACCTCTCTCCCGACTGGTCCTCGACGAGCCGATTCCCAGTCGGTTCAAGATGCCGCACGTGGAGCCGTACGACGGCTCCACCGACCTAGTCGACCACCTCGAGAGCTATAAAGCTCTCATGACGATTCAAGGGGCAACCGACGCTCTTTTTTGCATCGGCTTCCCCGCCACACTCCGCAAGGCTGCCAGGCTTGGTACTCCGGTCTTCGATCGGAGAGTATCCACTCCTTCGGACAGCTCGAGCACTCGTTCGTGGCCCATTTCAGCACCAGCCGAAAGCCGCCGCGAACGTCGGACAGCCTTTTCTCCCTCAAGCAGGGGGAAAACGAGATGCTCCGACACTTCGTGGCGCGATTCAACGCGGCCACGCTCGAGGTCCGGGACCTCAACGAAGACATGGCTGTCTCAGCCATGAAGCGGGGCCTGAGGATGTCCCGATTCACCTATTCTCTGGACAAGACCCTCCCCCGAACTTATGCCGAGCTCCTGGAGCGCGCATACAAGTATATGCGTGCGGACGAAGGAGCGTCCGACCGATGCTTGGCCGAGCCCAGAGGCCCGAAAGAGAAGCGGAGAAAAGGTCGGGAGCCCATCGAACCAAGCAGGCCCCCGACCGATAGTCGGGTCTCGCCACCCCGACGGATCCAAAAATCACCCCGGCAACAGACTCCGAGGCCGGTGCACCCCAGGTATGACTCCTACACTCCTCTCTCCGCTCCCCGTGCGCAGATCCTGATGGAGATCGAGGGAGAGGAATACCTGCGACGGCCTCCGCCTCTGAAGGCAAAGGGCCTCGACCGTCGGAAGTACTGCCGGTTCCACCGAAGTCACGGCCACGACACCGAGCAGTGCATCCAGTTAAAGGACGAGATTGAAGCTCTCATCCGCCGGGGGTACCTCGGCAAATTTCGGAAGGGTCCGCCGACCCAACCAGTCGCCGATCGACGCCCCCAGCCGACTGAAGAGGCGGCAACCAACCAGCCGACGGCCGGAGTCATCAACATGATCTCCAAGCGGCTGGGCCCGGGGATTTCTGCAGGAGGGGAGCCGACGAAAAGGCCGCGCCCGAACGACGTGATCACCTTCACGGAAGACGACGTTCGGGGCATCCAAACTCCCCACGACGACGCTGTTGTTGTGTCGGCGACAATAGCCAATTATGATGTAAAACGAATTTTTGTTGATAATGGAAGTTCGACAAATATTTTGTTTTACTCGACCTTCTCCCGAATGTGACTGTCGACTGACCGACTCAAGAGGGTCTCTATGCCCTTGATCGGCTTTGCCGGAGACGCCGTCACGACAGAAGGAGAAATCACCCTGCCCGTGACGGTCGGCACCGAACCACGGCAAAGCACGGTCTCCCTCACTTTCGCGGTCGTCCAAGTTCCTTCGGCCTACAACGCCATACTTAGACGACCCGGATTGAACGCCATCAAGGCGATCGTCTCGACGTACCATCTCCTTGTTCGGTTTCCGACCAAAAATGAAATCGGAGAGATGCGCGGAGATCAACAGCTCGCCCGACGATGCTTCCAAATCTTCGCTCAAAGCGATGAGTCGAGGGGATCTCTGACAATCGACAAGCTGGACCAATGGGAGGAGGAAGAACGAGGTTCGCCGGCCGAGCAGCTCGAGGCGATCCCGATAGGAGAAAATCCTGACAGGAAAGTTTGGGTCGGATCTCAATTGCCCGACACCGAACGACGCCGACTGACGGAGCTGCTGACGGCCAACGCCGACATATTTGCTTGGTCGGCAGCAGATATATCGGGCATCCCTCCAGAAATAATAACTCACCGACTCAACATCGACCCGACGATGAAGCCGGTGAGGCAGAAGAAAAGGTCCTTCGCCCCAGAGAGGCAGAGGGCCATCGACGAAGAAGTGGACAAGCTACTCGAAGCAGGCTTCATTCGGGAATCTACGTATCCCGATTGGCTCGCCAATGTTGTCATGGTCAAGAAAGCCAACAGAAAGTGGAGGATCTGCATCGACTATACCGACCTAAACCGAGCCTGCCCGAAGGATAGCTTCCCACTTTCGAAGATCGACCAGTTGGTGGATGCGACGTCCGGATTTCGACTGCTCAGCTTCATGGACGCCTTCGTCGGGTACAACCAGATCCGGATGGCATCTGAAGACGAGGAGCATACCGCGTTCGTGACTCCCAAGGGCCTCTACTGTTATCGGGTGATGCCCTTCGGATTGAAGAACGCCGGTGCCACCTACCAGCGACTCGTCAATAAGGTCTTCAAAGACCAGATCGGGCGTAACATGGAGGTGTACGTGGACGACATGCTGGTAAAGAGCACGCAGATCCCGGACCATGTTCAGGATCTCGAGGAGACCTTTCGCACCCTTCGACGACACCGAATGAGGCTCAACCCGACCAAGTATGCTTTCGGAGTGACCTCAGGGAAGTTCCTCGGATTCCTTATTTCACAGAGAGGGATCGAGGCCAACCCTGAGAAAATAAAGGCGATCCTCGGCATGCGCCATCCGAACACCAAGAAGGAGGTCCAACAGCTGAACGAAAAAATCGTCGCTCTTAGCCGATTCATTTTCTGATCAGCTGAAAGGCGCCTCCCGTTCTTCAAGACTTTGCGCCAGGCGAACGGTTTTTCTTGATCGGATGAGTACGAGCAGGCCTTCGAAGATCTGAAAAAGTACTTGGCTTCTCCGCCGCTGCTCGTAAAGCCGCAGGTCGGGGAGACCTTGTATCTCTACTTGGCCACATCTTCCGAGGCGATCAGTTCGGTGCTCGTTCGGGAAAATGAGTGCCGAACTCATCAGCCCATCTACTACACCAGCAAAGTGCTCCACGGCGTCGAAGCCAGATATTCGGAGATGAAGAAGATGATTTTCGCCCTGACCGTCTCCGCGCAACGGCTTCGACCATACTTCCAGGCCCATGCCATAGTGGTACTCACCAACCAGCCCCTGACGGCGATACTGCGCCGACCCGACACATCTGGACGACTCGCAAAGTGGGCGATGAAGCTTAGCGAGTTCGACATTCAGTACCGATCAAGGCCTGCCCTGAAGGCCCAGGTCTTGGCCGACTTCATCGCCGAATGCCCGATGACCGACCAAGGGTCGGGAGCTGAAGGCCCGGGATGAGATGCGGTCTCTGAGCCAGACCCGATCTCCACCTGGGTACTCCACATCGACGGAGCCTCAAACGCTCAGGGAAGTGGGGCCGGGCTCCTGCTCATGAATTCGGACGGGGTGGTCACCGAATACGCCCTCCGGTTCGACTTCAAGGCCTCCAACAATCAAGCCGAATACGAGGCACTCCTCGCTGGCTTGAGGATGGCGAAAGAGCTGGGCGTCGGCAGCCTCCGGGCCTTCTCCGACTCTCAGCTGATCGTGGGGCAGATCAAGGGCGAATTCGAGGTGCGAGATCCGACCATGATCAAGTACCTTCAGAAAGTGAAGGACCTCATGGTCCGCCTCGAGTATTTCAAAATTTCCCACATCCCCAGGTCGGAGAACGCCCGTGCCGACGCACTCTCCAGATTGGCAACGTCGGCCTATGACTCTTTGGGTCGGACGTTCGTGGAGAACCTCCAGCAGTCGAGCATCGATCGGGTCGAGGAAGTACGGCAGCTAACGTCCGAACCAAGTTGGATGGACCCGATCGTCCGGTACCTGACCGACGGGATCAGTCCCGAAGATCCCACGGAGGCCAAGCGACTCCGATGGTCGGCCTCGCAATATGTTATCTTGGATGGCCGACTCTACAAAAGGTCGTTCTCCCTTCCCCTGCTCAGGTGTTTGGGGCCGACCGACGCCGACTACGCTCTCCGAGAGGTTCACGAAGGGATTTGAGGGAACCACTTGGGGGGCAAGTCCCTGGCCTTCAAGGTCCTGCGACAAGACTACTACTGGCCGACCATGAAGAAGGATGCGGCGGAGTTGGTCCGGAGGTGCGAGCCATGCCAAAAGTATGCCAATATTCAGCACCAACCGGCCAGCCAAATCGCTCCCATTGTCGCTCCGTGGCCCTTCGCCCAGTGGGGAGTCGACATTCTTGGCCCTTTCCCACCAGCGTCGGGCCAGAGGAAGTTCATCGTTGTCGTCATCGACTACTTCACGAAGTGGGTCGAGGTCGAGCCCTTGGCGCAGATCACCGAGCGGAAGATGGAGGACTTCATCCAAAAATCCATCATCTTCAGGTTCGGATTGCCGCACACCATCGTCACCGACAACGGACGGTAATTCAACAATCGAGACTTCAGAGATTTCTGTGCCAGGTTCCACATCAGGCACCGACTGACTTCGGTCGGGCACCCTCAGTCCAACGGCGAGGTCGAAGTGACCAACCGAACCTTGCTCCACGGACTCAAGACCCGACTGAATGAAGCCAAAGGTCTCTGGGTCGACGAGCTGGGCTCCATTCTGTGGGCATACCGAACGACCCCCCACATCCCGACCGGGGAGTCGCCGTTCAGTTTGGCCTACGGGACAGAGGCTATGATCCCGCTCGAGATTGGCCTGTCGTCTTCAAGAGTCGAGCGATACCAAGAGCCGGACAACTCCGAGGGTCGGAGGGCCGACCTGGACCTCCTCTCCGAACTACGAGACGAGGCTCAAATCCGAATGGCTTCATACCGACAGAGGGTCGCCCGATATTACAACGCCAAGGTCAGACCGAAGCTTTTCAGGCCTGGCGACCTGGTCTTGAGGAGGGCAGAAGTGTCAAAGCCCTTGGACCAGGGGAAGTTGGCTCCAAACTGGGAAGGACCATACAAGGTTGCAGACACCTTCGGGCCAAGAGCCTATCAGCTGGAGACCCTTGAGGGGAAGCCCATTCCCCGGACTTGGAACGCCGACAACCTGAAGCCGTATTGCCAGTGAATTTTGTAATTCAGTAGTCGGAATACAAATTCAGTTTAAAATCTCGGAGTCTTAGCTCTTCGACTAATGATCGGCGCTCAGCCCCAACGTATTGACGTGGACCTAGCATCCACCTAAAATCGACGACCTCATCATCGGTAACGCATCGGACTCCTGCGAGGACCGACGCATCTACAAGAACGGGAGTTGGCACTCCTTCGACGATCAATGATAAATCGGACCCCTACCAGGGCCGATGTATCCATATCAACGAGAGTTGCACTCCTTCGACTTTCGGCAACACATCCGCCCTTGACAAGGGCCGATGCATCTGTTGCGATGGGAGTTCATACTCCTTCTACGGTTGAATTTTCGGGCCGAACCATCGGCCGACAGGTCGATCGGGCCCCGACCAAAGAGAGGCTAAAAGCCCACGCGACTGTCGTCGCGACTCCCGACCGGGCTACGGCCGGTCGAGGAATATTCGGCTTACCACCGTCTATCGCACAACGCGACCTTAGTCGCATCCGCGACTTGCCGACCGACCTACGGCCGGCTGGACGACATTCGGCTTGCCACCGTATGTCGAAAGATAAAGAGCGAATACCCGACGCAAGAGCATGGGGATCCGACTTGTTGTCATTTCCCCGACACTGCACCGGACGACGACCGACTAAACGCATCTATGGAAGCCCGACTACCGAACCTTTACCAGGTTCGGTCGGCTCCCGACTCAACAGATGCGCCCGACTGACGACTTCGACTATCGGAAGCCGACCTAAAGTCGGAATGCACTCTACTTTTGGGGCTGCACAAGTTACTGAAGTCCTACCGACTTATGTGAGTTGGTGACTTACCTAAGTTGGCGACTCACGTTCGACATTGCAGAAATGCTCGACATTACAAACAAAGGGAGAAGGTAAAAGAAGATTTCATTCAAGACTTAAAGAAATTTCATCCATAGATAAAAGAAAGTTTACAAGTAAGGGCCGAAGCCCGATTGCAAATCAAAGCAAAAACGACTAGTCGTCGGAGTCTACATCCTCCACGGGATGACGATTGGAGTTGGTCGGCGGATCTGCTCCGACTTCAGCCGTCGGGGCCGACTGATCTTCGGCAACCGGCTCTGCGACGTCTTCGGCTTCCGTCCTGGCGGAGAGACCTTCCAACGCTGGTCCGGCCGTCTCCTCCGCAGCTGGGGCCTCCGACTCTGGCAGAATCACACTGCTGAGATCGAGTTCGGGGAACAGGCCTCGAACGGCTTCCCGAGCATCCTCGTACCCGACTCGGTACGAAAGGTAGCCGCTCTCCAGAAGCTCTTCGCGGTATTCCTCCGAGTCCCGGAAGACTTCAATCGCCCGACCCAAAGCCTCCTTTGCCGACTCTGCCTCGGCTTTGGGGACGTCTGCGTCGGCCTGGGCAGCGGCCCAGCCTTCTTCAGCCTTGGCGAGGTCCCCGAGACTTGCTCGGAGTTGCTCGCGCTCGGCCTCCAGCTCTTTGCCGACACTGTCTCGCTCGTGTCAGAGCCGACGGATGGTTCGGAACTTCTTTGCTGCATCGTCCTTGGCCGACTTAAGCTCCGACTCTGACGACGCTAAGGTCTCCTTGAGTCCGGAGACCTCCTCCGAAAGTCGGGAGACCTCCCCCTCGAGTCGGTTCTCCCGGTCGACCGACTGCTGAAGTTGGTCGACAAGGATGACCTTCTCGGCTTCGAGGCCCGCGACCTTATCTCTCCAGGCCGGCGCATGTCCCCGAACTTTCGATATCCGGCCTCCAACTTGGATACGTTGAAGACCAGCTGCACGAAATAGAACGGACCTTTAGTAAGCCGAACTTGCGAGGCTACGTTAAAAACAAAGGGAAGGAGAGTTTACCCGGATCATCATCGGGTAGAAGGATGACAGCATGTCGGAGACACGCTGGTTCTTCATCGCTTCGATGTCGGCGGGAAGAAGGAGTGCTTGGCATAGTCTTCTGGCCAAGTCGTGGTTGGCCAGACCCGACGCACCCTCAGGAAGCGGAAAGTCGGCCGACCCGCCCGCCGACCGACCTTCGTCACCCGACGCCATGGGGGCCTTACCTCGACTAGTCGTCCAGGCCCTGACGTCGGAGATCAACGACAAACTCGACCCCGACCGAGTCTCGACCGACGGCACGGCGGTGGCGTGCGTCGGCCGCTCGGGTTCGCGGACCTCCTCCTGAACCTCCGGAGGCTGCTGGGCGGTCGGCGTTCCCCCTGCAGAATCGGCTGCTCGTCGGTCGGGCGAAGCGGCTCCCCCGCCCGACGGTCCCTCGGACGGGACATCTACAAGCACTGTCGGTGCTGACAGTGCGATCACCGGCTCCACCTCCGACCCGGCTGGTTCGCTCGGCGGAACCATGCGGGGCCTCTTGGGAGGCTGCGACGGCCCGGCACCTGCCGCCGGCCTCTTTCTCACGGCATGCTGACGAATGTCGGCAGCCGACAGTCGCATCCTCGGCGGCATATCTGAAAAAGACGACAAAAGGTCAGAGCTGAAGAGAAAGACAGAAAAGAAAATGGAGATGTCGGGAAAATGCGAACCGACCTAAACGGGGGATCGGGCTAAGGCCGGCGTCGTACAAGGCCTGCTCGGTGACAAGCTCGCTCTGCTTCGGCACCGAGATGTCCTTTAACCGGTGGAAGTCCTCCCGATCATCGGCCTCCACCCGACTGTTCTCATTTGGATCGGTTCGGGGATTCCCCCAACGGACGGGAAACCCCCAAGGGGCAGAGGACGACGCAAAGAAGAACTGGTTCTTCCATCCGTGAATGGACGTTGGAAGACCAGTAATAAAGGAGAGCCCTTTCCGAGGGACGAAGTACCACCACCCTCGGGCTTTAGGGTGGGGCCGGAGGATAAAGAAAACTCAGAAAAGGGAGATCCGAGGTTCGGTCGGCAAAAGCCGACACAAGAGGGCAAAACTGACTATCAGCCGAACCGAGTTCGGCGCAAGTTGTGCCGGGCATAGCCCGTAATAGTCCAGAATGTTCCGGACGAACTCCGGAACCGAGAATCAAAGGCCGGCCCGGAGATCCTCCAGATAGAACGCCACCTGACCCTCGGGCGGGCTATTGACCCGACCATCGGCGCCAGGGCGAACAGTCAAAACTGCTCCGGGATGCGGTACTGCTCCCGGAGCCGATCGACGTTCGGCCCCGAAAGTGAAGAAGCCTCCACCTCCGGGGACGACCGAGTATCTTCGGTCGGTTCGCCCGACCGACTACCTCGTGGGGACGTCCTAGTCATGAGTTCAAGGAAATGGCAAGGAAGGAAGGAAAGAAAGAAGACAAAGGCTATTCTAGCCCTTGAAAGGAAAGAA
>NC_025996.2:6301006-6377163 GCF_000442705.2 Elaeis guineensis | reverse complement strand
TCGCAAATGGAGAACGGAGAGGAGGAGTACCTAGAACAGAGACTCACGCGAGCAGAGTCTCGACTGTAAAAATGAGAAGGGTAAAAAAAAACCATTTGGGGGGTAACTTTGTATATATAGTGCCCCCCAACGGTCGAGATGAAGGCATGGCCAACGAAGGCTCCCCAGATTTTGCCGCGTGGCGTCATCTGGGCCGCCCGACGGTCCGACGGTTCGACGCACCCCCCTTCAGATTTCGCCACGTCACCTCCACCCGCTCCACCGAACATGAACCAATGGCCGCACGCCACGTGGCGCGAGGGATGCGACGGGATGCGACGTTTGGTGTTCTCGAAGGGACGGCGGGAATGACGGTTCCCCTTCCCGATGGGACGGGACACCTGGCACCGATTTTATCACTGACACCAGCGGGATACCCGACACGGCGGGGCGTCCGGCGCCGACATGACACCTGACGTTGATGGGACGAGACGTCTGACGCCGACTAGATGACGGACGCCAGCAAGCCTCTCGACATTTATGAGGCACCTGACACCGTATCAACCGGCGGTATGGTCGGATCTTCGCATACGACGAATCCACTCCTAGTCGCCGGCTCACCGTACGACTTAGGAGTGGAGGGGGGCAACTGTTGGGGGATACCCGCCGACCGACCGACCGACTGACGTCCCGACCAACTGCCCGACCGACCGACTGGCATCCCGATCAACTGCCCGACCGACCGACGGGCGTACCGACCGATTGACGGTCGGAACGACCGACTGACGGAGGAACCGACCGACCGACTGACGGTCGGAGGGACCGACCGACCGACGACCGGGGGCGCCCGACTGACGGACGCCACTATCGGCCATTCAACGGTCCATCGCCGACTAGGGATATGTCGGGCGTATCTTTCCCGACCAACTGAACCCAGAGGCCTGATGGCCGACTCACGTGAAACTCGCCGACCGACGCCACTTTGCTGGCCACCGACCTAGGGTCGGCCGACTCCTCCGATCGCCGTACAGCCGCCAGACCTTGTCAGCTCTGACAGCGACATGCGGCACGGCTACCTAGGGGCATTGTCCCGTTGAGGGCATGGTCAACCCTGGTGATTTGACAGCCGCACGGCGACGTGACACTTTCAAGGCGACTCTGACAATCTACAGTGAGTTGACAATTCCTCACTTGTCTGCGCCATTAATGACGGCGCCATACCGTGCTCCACTATATAACTCGGGGAAGGCAACAGTGCAAGGGATCCGCTCCGTCTCTCCCAAAAATGCAGGCTCGCTCCTCTCTCTCTCTCAGAGCTCTCTGTCTACATTTCACTGTTGCCCAGTCACCTCTCTAACTTGACCATCGGAGGGTCCCCGCCGGAGCCGTCTCCGGTCAGTGCGGACTTCCTTTTGCAGGTGCACGCTTCCCGGCGATCGGACGACGAGGTGATTGGCCGTAACAATATATATAATAAAGAATCATATATCCAAATAAAATCAAAATCATCATGCATGCATGGTACAAAAATATATATACAGATAATCATGTAAAAAGATTCTCACCTCTACCAATCCAGATCCAAGTTCAGCAATCGATCTGCTTCTCGATCTATGAACTTGGGATCGAGATGTTCTGTTTGGCACCTTCTTATGCAAATAGTTGCATTTTTATATAATCATGATCAAATATAAAAATCATATACGATTAAGGATAGAAAAATTATGAAAAAATTTCCGAACATTATAGATCGAAGATCCCTTCTAGAGTCAATCAATTGATCTAGATTTACCTAGACATCTAAACCCTCCATTAGACTATAGAATTTCTAAAGAGAGAAATACATGATGAGAAAAAATTATAGAGAGAGAAACTTATAAAGAGAGAAAATAGAGAGAGAAACTAAAGAAAGCAAGTGAAGAAAGGGAAGAGGGAGGAATTCTCTCTTTTTTCTTATTCTCCTTTTTTTCTTCTCTCTCTTTGTTTTCTGTTTTCTTTTCTTTTTCTATCCTCTTCTTCCCTTTCTCTCATTTTCTTCTTTTCTTCTTCATGAAAATAGGAGAAGGCAAAATGATGGTAGGCCAGTGACCTCCCTCTAGCGATGACCCTTAACGGCAGCAGAACTGGATGGCTTCGACCCTCAACAACCCTAGCACGATAGTGGTCGACTCGATGGCAGAATAAAAAAAATAAAAGAAATAGGGGGAAGAAAACAAGAAGCAGAGCATTAATTGGATTTTGTATTGATTTGGGGCCTTGCCAATGACAATAGGATCTTGACGACAGTTAAGGAAATTGGGAATATCTAAAGAGAAGAGATTCAGGTGGATTATCTCACCTCCGATGATGAATGGGTGGTGAGTCGCCAAATCCAATTAATGATAAATGAAAGAAAATCAAGGGGTTTTCATCGGCAATTAATCGAGGATGAGGGGCAAGATGCTTAAAGGGCAAGGGGAAGGAATTTATAGCTAGGATTTAGAGATCTCGTGAGCTCCAACTCCCAATTCCATTCAAACTCAAAGAGAGGGAAAAACTCCATCGGGAGTTCTCTTCTACCTCACGTGCTCAGCACGATGAGGTTCAAAAACCCTCTTTTTTTGCTTCTTTTGTTTGCTTATAAATTCATGCAAAAAAAAAGTAAAACGGACCAGGTTCTTAAATGGAGCTGATCCAGATATAATTAAAATGGCAATGTTTATTCCATATACAACCAAATTACAAACTGGGCCCCTATCTTTATAATGAACTGCTTTGCCTACGTGCAAATAGCCAATTTAGTGTCCGGCTATAACAAAAAAATTATGACAACCTTCGTATTAAATAGAAGAATAGCTATTATATAACTGTAAATTGGCAATGATAGACATTGAATGCGAAGACCTGTGTGCACGTATATTTAGTTCTACATTAGCTATGTATTGTATAAATTTTGAGTATTTATACATGATCAAAGAATTTAAATAATATCTTTCGATTAATTTTTTTTGAGTGAGACCTTAGGTTGTTATATTAAAAGAATATAGCAATATTTCTATACATATGTTTTGGAGGGGAAAAAAGAAACAAAACTAGGAGGATAGAAGCCAGCCAAACATCAAAGCGGGGAAGAGGTCAAACTGAGGTCTCATGCATCAACATCAGAGGTTTTTCCTAGAATTTCTGTACTCCGCCAGTTGGCACTGCCTATGGCAATAGTTTGTTACTAAGTAGTTTGCTTGGACCAGGTTGATTACCTTGAGGCGGTACCATATATCGAATGTACGCTATGATTCATGGAGGCTCTCTAAATAAGATTAGTTTTGAGTTAAACCTGGACAAGGCTAACCAGAAAATTACAAACTTGAGAGCATAACATAGAATACCTAGCTGTCAGCGATGGACTGTGTCCAGCTATAGCAGTGGACGGGCATTGCTTCTAGGCCGGCATGCAGATATTGTATTAAACAATGCATATCGAGTCCATTCCTTTGAAAATTTCTTCCTTTCAGTGCTTCTACATGCCTATTTATACCCCACCTTACTCCTTAGACATGCATCCAGAAGAAGCACCAGACACCAAGAAAAAATGGCTTCCAATGCATGGCTAACTCTTGCCATAGTTCTCGCAACCCTCCTCGGCACGCATGCCGGAGACCCTGACATCACATCAGATTTCATAGTTCCTGATGGAGTCACTCCGGATGCCGACTTCTTCACCTTCAAAGGGCTCAAACAGGCCTTGAGGGGTGCTCCCATGGATGCAACATTTAAGGTGACCAAGGCGAGCCAGGTGGAGTTCCCAGCACTCATGGGGCAGAGCGTCTCGTATGCTGCGCTCCAGTTTGCACCTGGGGGCATCAATCCACCCCACACCCACCCTCGGTCGGCAGAGCTTCTCCTTGTCGTGCAAGGATGGCTCGAAGTCGGGCTTGTGGACTCCAACAACACGCTCTTCACTCAGACGCTTCGGACTGGTGACATGTTTGTGTTCCCCAAGGGCCTGGTGCACTTCCAAGTGAACAAAGACCCCAGATACCCAGCCGTTGCCTTGTCGGCATTCGGCAGTGCTAACGCCGGCACGGTGTCTCTTCCGAAGACTTTGTTTGGCAGTGGCATTGACGAAGATATATTGGCCAAGTCCTTCAAGACCGATGCCCAAACCATAGACAAACTTGTTTCAGCTGCCACCATGGGTTGATATACGTATAATTCACTGGAGCATCTCGAGTTGCTGGTGTCTGTGTGTTTTTCTTCTTTGGCAGTAATGTTGATTACTTGGTTATTCTTTATTTATTTTATGGTGTTGTCTGACATTGAGAGTGTAATCCATCCCCTTCTTGTATTTTAAAATTTCCTGATTTGTTCATGCGCTGAATGGTGGGAAACCACCTCAATGACATAAACGAAACTAAATAAGATACAAAGCGTTATTGGTTGACCGCATTAATATTTTTTATTTGTTCATTTCCATGCTGCTATTCCCATGTGAACTGAGTAGCCTCAGGATCTTATGGGCCATCTACTGTATTTTACACATATTTCGAAGTAAATAGAATTAACGCCGCCCACTGCTTTGGACTCTCTTCTCAGTTAATTCCATAAATTATACATAATCTTTTCAGCTACATAGATATCATAATACTGTATCTTTCCAAAATAAAATAGATTAAAAAAAAAATATGGCAATGCAAACAACTGCATGCTCTCCCCATGGGCATAGGAAAATGAGAAATTGCAAAGCTCATTATTGATGAGTAGCATGGCCGATTATAGGAGATAAGACTGAGCATCGATCGGATTCAATCGGATTAAGAGAAAAATTTTATTTGATTAAATTTAATTAGATCAAAAAAAATTCAATCCACTGCCGATCGTTTATCATGTATAAATCTTTTGAAACCGAAGTAAACAATTTATAGCGGATTCGGATGGATCGTCGGTTTCGACTTCAATGTTGACTCAATATTAATTTTAAATTCAATATTGATCCACTTAAATTTATTTATTTTTTTATCAATTTAATATAAAAAAGATCTAAACCTTATAAATTATAAATTTTAGATTTATTTTTGAATCTGTACAAAACAAAATAGAAATAGGAAAATTTACTTATCTGAAAGCAATTACATCTGAAAGCTTTTACTTTAGAATTGTTTCAAATTGAGACGCTTCCATCAACAATTCAATATTAATATTCTCATGAATCTAAATGGGTGACAGAGTGTTTTTTAGAATGAAGTATTAAAGTCTAAATGATACCGTCCCAAAAATGAAAATGAGTTTATAAAATACTACATCGGTTTGTTTCGGTTTCATATGAGTTAAAAGTATATGATCCGAATCTGACTATAAATAAATGATTTTTTATAAATTTCAACTCGATTCCATCCGATTTATATCTTGCAACCGATGTTTATTGGGTCGGATTGGGTGGGTTTTTTTGGATTTCGATTATTTACTCAGCCTTGATAGGAGGGTTGAGGATACCCTGGTGGCAGTTATCTGTGATGGCAGTTATCTGCGGAAGCTTATGGAGAGAGGAACAAAGTAGGATTTTGTTGAATACTTCTTCTATTTCTTGGCGGACAACATTCACTTTACCTCGATGGGGGTCACCTCAAGGTTAACAAAAAAAAGGAAAAGCAAAAAGGGAAATTGACAGTGTTATCCGCTGTTCATGGGCTAGGTGTTGGGCCTAAGCGATATCCATTTTACTCAGGCTTTAGACCAGACCTATTTAAGATTTGATATTTTGTATACCCAAGCTCGGCCTATGATTGTCTTAGACTGAATATTATTCTCTTTTTTTATTTATTCTCAGAATAAACTTATGGTAGGATCTCACTATCTTTTTCTTACAAGAAAAAATTGAATTGACATTTTTCTGCAAGTCCATCATTAGTATGTTCAACTTAATCTACTTCATTCATTTGTTTTTTCTACAAAAGTCTAGAGCCGCATTTAAGATCCCTGGCTCCTTAACGCGGTCTGTAGCATACCTTGTGGTTTTGCACTGCCTCAAGTGGTTTTTTGCTCTATAAGCTGTATGATTGTGTGTATTCATCTCCATGACTATCTCTGTCAGATTAACCATTCATCTGCCTCAACATTCCAGCGCAAGTCTTCTTAAGCTTATGCTAACGAAGCCAACAATCACTGTCATTACATTGGGACAGCCAGTTTGCTGCAGAGTTGGGGACTCTGATATCTGAAGTAACTAAGCACCAAAGCAATATAATTTGACTAGATGACAATGCTGCGCACTTTTCTAAGAGTTCTCTGGCATGTAGGTCAAGCTCCCAATTGAGATCCATTTATGTTTAAGAGGAAAAGGAAGATTAACTTGAGTTTAATGATTGTTTCTGGTAGAAGATGAACTTAATGATTAACTTGAGCCGAACACCAACCACATATGCCTGTCTGATTGCAGAAGAAAATTCCATTGGCTGGTGACCTTGTCAATTGGTAAGTTTCAGTATATCGAACTCATCCATATACAGTCAAAATGACAGTTCATGGAGCTCATCCATATATAATCAAAATGACAGTTTATTGATTGAATTCTGCAATAAATCTGGGAGAAGTGCCTCAGTTCCTCCATTACATTCAAAAAAAAAAACTCGTTTACAATGAACTGCTCTGACATTGAAATAGCCATTTCAGTATTTGGTGATAGAAAATTTTTATGAACAACCATTGTACTAAAACAGAAGAATGTCTGATATATAACTGAGGATTGACACATGCATGCTGAAAGAGTATAGACACCTTTCCATGGACATATTCTTGGAAAAAGAAAAGGATAGAAGCCTGTCGAATATCAGAGCGAGGAAGGGATCAAACTGAGGTCTCCTGTACTGCATCAACATGAGAGATTTTTCCCGCAATTTCCCTACCAACCAGTTGGCACCCTCTATGGCAATAGTTTGTTAGCAGACCTATATGTAATTCACTCGAGGCATGATACCTTGAGTCAGTACTAACAAACATACACTATAGTTCATGGAGGCCCTCTAAATAAGAATAGTTTGAATCAGTACCCCAACAAGGCAAACCAGAAAATTACAAATATCGAAAACATTACATAGAATGCCTGGTTGTGAGCTACGGAATGTGTCAAACTATAGCAATAGACCAGCATTCCTTCTAGGCCGGCATGCAGATCTTGTATTAAACAATGCATATCGAGTCCATTCCCTTGAAAATTTCTTCCTCTCAGTGCTTCTACATGCCTATTTATACCCCACCTTGCTCCTTAGCCATGCATCCATATAAATATTAAAATTTACATGAATACCCTCCCAATATTAACATCTACATGCATAACTGCAAATCCTTACGAAACTATTTGTGTACGAATAACTTTGACATAATGATTTAGCTGACATTTAGAGATGGCAATGCATAGGATTTGGGTCGGGTATTGTACTACCCATCTTCAAATCTGAACTTAATATCCTGTATCCAAGCCCTATCCGATACTCAGTCAGACAAGAAAAGAAATATCCATCCACATACCCAATGGGTTCGGAGATACCCACGGGTAATCTATTTTTCTATATCCAGCCCATATCTGTCCCATACCTATCCCATACCCAAAAAAATAAACAACCAAAATAATTTTATGCATATTATCAATCAAAATAAAATTATCAATGCAACATACAACATAATTTATAAGTCCAGATTTGTAGAAATTAAAGATAGAAATAGAATTACAATTCAACATAGAACATATAAATAACCAAAATAATTTTATGCGTATTATCCACCAAAACAGAATTACCAAAACAGAATTATAAACATATACATTTGGGTATGGGTTAGGGTACTACCCATATTTGTAGGTTCGGATCGGATTCGGATTCAGATTTGGATAAAAAATAGCACTATCCATACCCTACGTATACCCGTGCTACAGTTTTCGGGTTTTATCCAAACTCAATCAAACCCTATTTTTTGAGTTTGATCAGATTTGGGTAGGGTGCATATCCATCGGGTTGGATCGATTTTGTTATCCCTACTGACATCCTAAGTCAAAATTATATTTATTTAAGTTAAAAAATAATTAAAATTATGAATTACTTTTTCACCGCTAAAGTGGATAACAGATTAAAGGGTATTTCTGGATTCCATTAAACTTCCTCTCTTCTCACATGATTGCTCTCTTTCTTTCAAGATCACCCTAATCATTCACTTAATCTCTTCTGAGATATTTGTAGATCTCTCTCAATCCTTCTCTTTCACCTTTTCATATAGAATTAAAACCATTCCCCCGACTCTCTTCTCAATTATTGGTGATCCTTCTCTTTCTCCCTTTCGCTGGAGTTTTTGCCACCGAAGTCCTAGGCTGAAGGTCCACTAGTCCTAAGCGAGTAAAAATATTCAGTGTAACGGTGATACCACGTCATTATTGTAACGTCCCAATAAAAATATTTCTCTTCAGTGACGTGGACAAGCACTAACAACATAAGGTAAGAAGCATTAACAGATGACAAGCGGCTTTGCCCTTCCGTCTCCTGATCAGTCTGTGCGATGAAGTGGCTGAATATTTACTCGTGTCGAGGATGAAGAAAAAGGAGGCGCACAGTGATGCCACGCCTCTGTTCTTGTGTTTCCTTCCAAAACAGGAACCAGCCTACTCGCTTTTTATTGTTTTCAAGTCTGGGGGTCAGATTCCAGTGAAAGCCACTCCACCGCGCAGACTGACTGGAAGACCGAAGGGCAAGCCGCTTTATCATCTGCTAATGCTCCTTGTTTTACGTTGTTAGTGCTTATCCACATCACCGTAATGAAAGATTTTTATTGGGACGTTACAACCGTGACGTGGTATCACCGTTCCACGGAATATTTACTCGTCCTAGGCTCATGGACCCGTATAGCATTGTCTCTTTGAATGAAGGGCCCACGGTATTGTCATCTCACTGGAAGAGCGAACCTCCAGTGGAGGGAGAGTCCATGATGCCGGAGTTTTTATCGAGCACCAGTGCAATAATATAATTGGACTGTGTTAAATTTTTTCCTTCATCTAGTATTGTTCTTGGACATATTTCCTTGCTATCAGTGCATTTCATTGTGGGCTATATCCTGAAGCCGTGTTGAACGTCCAAGATTAAACATTTTCCAAATGGACTCTTCTGTTGATCTGCTTGTCCGCTTCTTCGACTGGTCCCACACCAATTGCTTGTCTAATGATGAAAGAAAATTCCATCGGCTGGTGACCTTATCAATTGCTACATTTGAGTTTATGGAGTGCCACGCCATGACACGGCGCATAAATCTTAGAACAAGCCCTCTAGGTTATGTAAGACCTGTAAAATCTTTAATAAAATCAAAATTTATTTAAAATAAATGATCAAATATGTCAATTAAATAGATTCATAATAATCAAATAAATTTATTCAATTATAATTACTCAAAAACCAAACAACCCAATGAACTAATAACTCTAGTACTCAAACTTCGTACCAAATCCAATCAATACTACACATCATGTAACTCTAAAAACAAAGGAAGAATCGGAGGTATGGGATTTACAACCTATTAAGAATCCCATCATATATATACATCAATATAATAATACGATTCAAAAATAATAAATGAGCAATATCAAAAAAAATCATAAACAATAAAATCTTGGGTCAGACATTTAATATAACTCAATAATTATATAAATATATATTACTAATCATGTATTATCATAAATCTAACATAATTATGATCCGTGGGTTCATATGACTTATAATTCATGTTTTATTAAGAGGTTCCAAACCAATAGTTTTTTTCGATTTTGAACTAATCATGGTCATACGTCAGCCCATGACCGACAAATCATAAATCACGTTTCGATCCATAGTGACAATCCATAATAATCACATTTTGGTCTATAGTGGCAAACTAAAATATCTATACTTCAACCTATGATGGAAAATCAGAATATCCATACTTTGACCTATGGTGGCAAACTAAGGTGCCATAATTCGACTCATAACTAGCAATTCAAAATATCACAATTCAGCCTGACCGACAATCCACATCATGGCTATTCCAAATCCTTTTACACAATCAACAAATCATTCAATAATTTGTATTATATTTCTTATTCAATTTCAAAACATCAGATATTATGTTTCCAAGAATCAAAATAATCAATATGTGATATATATATAATAAAGAATCATATATCCAAATAAAGTCAAAATCATCATGCATGGTACAAAAATATATATACAGATAATCATGTAAAAAGATTCTCACCTCTACCAATCCAGATCCAAGTACAGCAATCGATCTGCTTCTCGATCTATGAACTTGGGATCGAGGTGTTCTGCTTAACACCTTCTTATGCAAACAGTTGCATTTTTATATATTCATGATCAAACATAAAAATCATATACGATTAAGGATAGAAAAATTATGAAAAAATATCCGAACATTATAGACCAGAGATCCCTCCTAGAGTCAATCAATTGATCTAGATTTACCTAGACATCTAGACCCTCCATTAGACTATAGAATTTCTAAAGGGAGAAATACATGATGAGAAAAAATTATAGAGAGAGAAACTCATAAAGAGAGAAAATAGAAAGAGAAACTAAAGAAAGCAAGTGAAGAAAGGGAAAAGGGAGGAATTTTCTCTTTTTTCTTCTTCTCCTTTTTTTTCTTCTTTCTCTTTGTTTTCTATTTTCTTTTCTTTTTCTATCCTCTTCTTCCCTTTCTCTCATTTTCTTCTTTTCTTCTTCATGAAAATAGGAGAAGGCAAAATGACGGTAGGCCAGTGACCTCCCTCTAGCGATGACCCTTAACGGCAACAGAACTGGATGGCTTCGACCCTCAACAACCCTAGCATGATAGTGGTCGACTCGATGGCAGAATAAAAAAAATAAAAGAAATAGGGGGAAGAAAACAAGAAGCAGAGCATTAATTGGATTTTGTATTGATTTGGGGTCTTGCCAATGACAATAGGATCTTGACGACAGTTGAGGAAATTAGGAATATCTAAAGAGAAGAGATTCAGGTGGATTATCTCACCTCCGATGATGAATGGGTGGTGAATCGCCAAACCCAATTAATGATAAATGAAAGAAAATCAAGGGGCTTTCATCGGCAATTAATCGAGGATGAGGGGCAAGATGCTTAAAGGGCAAGGGGAAGGAATTTATAGCTAGGATTTAGAGATCCCATGAGCTCCAACTCCCAATTCCATTCAAACTCAAAGAGAGGAAAAAACTCCATCGGGAGTTCTCTTCTACCTCACGTGCTCAGCACGATGAGGTTCAAAAACCCTCTCTTTTTGCTTCTTTTGTTTGCTTATAAATTCATGCAAAAAAAAAAAAAAAAAAAAGTAAAACGGACCAGGTTCTTACATGGAGCTGATCCAGATATAATCAAAATGGCAATGTTTATGCAGCTCATCCATATACAACCAAATTACAAACTGGGCCCCTACCTTTATAATGAACTGCTTTGCCTACGTGCAAATAGCCAATTTAGTGTCCGGCTATAACAAAAAAAATTATGACAACCTTCATATTAAATAGAAGAATAGCTATTATATAACTGTAAATTGACAATGACAGACATTGAATGCGAAGACTTGTGTGCATGTTTGTGTTCCCCAAGGGCCTGGTGCACTTCCAAGCGAACAAAGACCCCAGGTACCCAGCTGTTGCCTTGTCTGCATTCGGCAGTGCTAACGCCGGCACAGTGTCTCTTCCGAAGACTTTGTTTGGCAGTGGCATTGACGAAGATATATTGGCCAAGTCCTTCAAGACTGATGCTCAGACCATTGACAAGCTTGTCTCAGCTGCCACCATGGGTTGATTTACGTAATTCACTTGAGCATCTCGATCGAGTTGCTGGTGTCTGGGTGCCTTTCGTCTTTGGCTTCTCAAGGCTTGAATTAATGTTGATTACTTGGTCGTTCTTTATTTATAGTGTTGTCTGTCTTTGAGAGTGTAATGTATTCCCTTTATTGTTTTATTTTTTTTAAAAAAATTCCTGTCTTGTTCTTGAGTGGAATGTGGGAACCACCTCAAATTTCATTAATAAGGAATTTAAATGAGATACAAAACGTTATTGCTTGACTGCTTTCATTAGACATGTTAATATTTTTATTTTGCCATTTCCATGCTACTATTCCTGTGTGAATTGAATGAATTGTTAGGCTCATGATCTCTTGGGCCATCTACTGTATTTTATGCATCTTTCGAAGTGCATACAAATTACAATACACGTCGCCCACTGCTTAATTTGGACCCTATTTTCAGCTAATTTCATAAATTACACGTCATCCTTTCAGCTACATATATATGGAACAACATAATTCTATCTTTCCAAAGAAAAGTGATAAAAATAAAAAGAGGACAGTCCAAAAACATGCTTTTCCATAGACAAAAAGTAAAAGTTTCGGGGCTACAACATTGATGTAGAACTAGAGATGAAAGTAGTATGGATATTATCCGTCCCAATCTATTTTCGTATCCGAATAATCTGGATATGCATAGAAATTTAAGAATCCGACTGATATCCGTATCCGTATGTATATGCATAAAAAAAAATAGATATAGATATGGATAGACAATTATCTGATTCATATCCGAATATTCGAATCGACATATAATTCTATATAATTATATATTATATTTTTATAAATTTTTAAAAAAATATAATCATATAAATATATTATTAATTTAATTTTTTATCTATTTAATAATATATTTTATTCTGTAGTCATAAAGTTTGATTATCTAAATTATATTGATAATTATATTCATATTTTTAGTATCCGAATTATATCCGTATCTATTTAAAACAAATATGGATATAAATTTTTATATTCGAATAATATCTATCCATATTTATATTTGCTAAAAAAATAAATATGGATATGGATATGCTAGTATCCAATTCATATTCGATCCAGTTTCAACTTTATGTGGAACATGACCAATTAAAAAAGAGTTTCAAATACTCTGATGGCAATTACTTGTTGATGCATATGGAGAGAGAAAAAGGTCGGATTTTTTTATACACTTCTTCTATTTTTTTATGGGTAGCATTCTCCTTTCCTCAGGTAGATTGAAGTCACCTCAAAGTAAAAAAAAAAAAAATTGTACATAACTCTTAAATATTAAAATTTACATAAATATACTTTCAAAATCAATATTTATATTATACCCTCATAAAATATTTATTATATATATATATATATCTTTTTTTTTCTTTTTTTTTATTGCATACATATCTATGTCATCTAATATCGTTAAAAAATTAATGATTTAAAATCGAAATGATCAAAACAACCTTAATAGATAAATATCCCAAAAAAAAATAAGGGCATGAAATAGTAATTTTGTGAAGGTATTAATGTATTTTTATATATTTAAAAAAATAAGCGAGTCTCTAGTGGAGGGATTTATCGAGCACCCGTGCAATAATATAATTGGACTGTGTTAATTTTTTTCCTTCATCTAGTATTGTTCTTGGACATATTTCCTTGCCATCAGTGCATTTCATTGGGGGCTATATCCTGAAGCCGTGTTGAACGTCCAAGATTAAACATTTTCGAAATGGACTCTTCTATTGATCTGCTTGTCCGCTTCTTCGACTGGTCCAACACCAATTGCTTGTCTAATGATGAAAGAAAATTCCATCGGCTGGTGACCTTATCAATTGCTACATTTGAGTTTATGGAGTGTCACGCCATGACACGGCGCATAAATCTTAGAACAAGCCCTCTAGGTTATGTTAGACCTGTAAAATCTTCAATAAAATCAAAATTTATTTAAAATAAATTATCAAATATGTAAATTAAATAGATTCATAATAATCAAATAAATTTATTCAATTATAATTATTCAAAAACTGAACAACCTAATGAACTAATAACTCTAGTACTCGAACTTCGTACCAAATCCAATCAATACTACGCATCATGTAACTCTAAAAACAAAGGAAGAATTGGAGGTATGGGATTTACAACCTCTTAAGAATCCCATCATATATATACATCAATATAATAATATGATTCAAAAATAATAAATGAGCAATATCAAAAAAAATCATAAACAATAAAATCTTGTGTCAGACATTTAATATAACTCAATAATTATATAAATATATATTACTAATCATGTATTATCATAAATCTATCATAATTATGATCCATGGGTTCATATGACTTATAATTCACGTTTTATTAATATGTTCCAAACCAATAGTTTTTTTCGGTTTTGAACTAATCATGGTCATACGTCAGCCCATGACTGACAAACCATAAATCACATTTCGATCTATAGTGACAATCCATAATAATCACGTTTTGGCCTGCAGTGGCAAACTAAAATATCTACGCTTCAGCCTATGATGGAAAATCAGAATATCCATACTTTGACCTGTGGTGGCAAACTAAGGTGCCATAATTCGACTCATAACAAACAATTCAAAATATCATAATTCAACCTGACCGACAATCCACATCATTGCTATTCCAAATCCTTTTACACAATCAACAAATCATTCAATAATTTGTGTTATATTTCTTATTCAATTTCAAAACATCAGATATTATGTTTCCAAGAATCAAAATAATCAATATGTGATATATATAATAAAGAATCATATATCTAAATAAAGTCAAAATCATCATGCTTGGTACAAAAATATATATATAGATAATCATGTAAAAAGATTCTCACCTCTACCAATCCAGATCCAAGTACAGCAATCGATCTGCTTCTCGATCTATGAACTTGGGATCGAGGTGTTCTGCTTAACACCTTCTTATGCAAACAGTTGCATTTTTATATAATCATGGTCAAACATAAAAATCATATACAATTAAGGATAGAAAAATTATAAAAAAATATCCAAACATTATAGATCGAAGATCCCTTCTAGAGTCAATCAATTGATCTAGATTTACCTAGACATCTAAACCCTCCATTAGACTATAGAATTTCTAAAGGGAAAAATACATGATGAGAAAAAATTATAGAGAGAGAAACTCATAAAGAGAGAAAATAGAAAGAGAAACTAAAGAAAGCAAGTGAAGAAAGGGAAGAGGGAGGAATTTTCTCTTTTTTCTTCTTCTCCTTTTTTTTCTTCTTTCTCTTTGTTTTCTGTTTTCTTTTCTTTTTCTATCCTCTTCTTCCCTTTCTCTCATTTTCTTCTTTTCTTCTTCATGAAAATAGGAGAAGGCAAAATGACGGCAGGCCCGTGACCTCCCTCTAACGATGACCCTTAACGGCAGCAGAACTGGATGGCTTCGACCCTCAACAACCCTAGCACGATAGTGGTCGACTCGATGGCAGAATAAAAAAAATAAAAGAAATAGGGGGAAGAAAACAAGAAGCAGAGCATTAATTGGATTTTGTATTGATGTGGGATCTTGCCAATGACAATAGGATCTTGACGGCAGTTGAGGAAATTGGGAATATCTAAAGAGAAGAGATTCAGATGGATTATCTTACCTCCGTTGATGAATGGGTGGTGAATCGTCAAACCCAGTTAATGATAAATGAAAGAAAATCAAGGGGCTTTCATCGGCAATTAATCGAGGACGAGGGGCAAGATGCTTAAAGGGCAAGGGGAAGGAATTTATAGCTAGGATTTAGAGATCCCGTGAGCTCCAACTCCCAATTCCATTCAAACTCAAAGAGAGGAAAAAACTCCATCGGGAGTTCTCTTCTACCTCACGTGCTCAGCACGACGAGGTTCAAAAACCCTCTCTTTTTGCTTCTTTTGTTTGCTTATAAATTCATGCAAAAAAAAAAAAAATAAAACGGACCAGATTCTTACATGGAGCTGATCCAGATATAATCAAAATGACAATGTTTATGGAGCTCATCCATATACAACCAAATTACAAACTGGGCCCCTAGCGTTATAATGAACTGCTTTGCCTACGTGCAAATAGCCAATTTTGTGTCCGGCTATAACAAAAAAAATTATGACAACCTTCATATTAAATAGAAGAATAGCTATTATATAACTGTAAATTGACAATGACAGACATTGAATGCGAAGACTTGTGTGCACGTATATTTAGTTCTACATTAGCTGTGCATTATATAGATCTTGAGTATTTATACATGACCAAAAAATTTAAATAATATCTTTCGATTATTTTTTTTTTAAGTGAGACCTTAGGTTTTTATATTAAAAGAATACAGCAATATTTCTATACATATGTTTTGGAGGGGAAAAAAGAAACAAAACTAGGAGGATAGAAGCCAGCCAAACATCAAAGCGGGGAAGAGGTCAAACTGAGGTCTCATGCATCAACATCAGAGGTTTTTCCTAGAATTTCTGTACTCCGCCAGTTGGCACTGCCTATGGCAATAGTTTGTTACTAAGTAGTTTGCTTGGACCAGGTTGATTACCTTGAGGCGGTACCATATATCGAATGTACGCTATGATTCATGGAGGCTCTCTAAATAAGATTAGTTTTGAGTTAAACCTGGACAAGGCTAACCAGAAAATTACAAACTTGAGAGCATAACATAGAATACCTAGCTGTCAGCTATGGACTGTGTCCGGCTATAGCAGTGGACGGGCATTGCTTCTAGGCCGGCATGCAGATATTGTATTAAACAATGCATATCGAGTCCATTCCTTTGAAAATTTCTTCCTTTCAGTGCTTCTACATGCCTATTTATACCCCACCTTACTCCTTAGACATGCATCCAGAAGAAGCACCAGACACCAAGAAAAAATGGCTTCCAATGCATGGCTAACTCTTGCCATAGTTCTCGCAACCCTCCTCGGCACGCATGCCGGAGACCCTGACATCACATCAGATTTCATAGTTCCTGATGGAGTCACTCCGGATGCCGACTTCTTCACCTTCAAAGGGCTCAAACAGGCCTTGAGGGGTGCTCCCATGGATGCAACATTTAAGGTGACCAAAGCGAGCCAGGTGGAGTTCCCAGCACTCATGGGGCAGAGCGTCTCGTATGCTGCGCTCCAGTTTGCACCTGGGGGCATCAATCCACCCCACACCCACCCTCGCTCGGCAGAGCTTCTCCTTGTCGTGCAAGGATGGCTCCAGGTCGGACTTGTGGACTCCAACAACACGCTCTTCACTCAGACGCTTCGGACTGGTGACTTGTTTGTGTTCCCCAAGGGCCTGGTGCACTTCCAAGTGAACAAAGACCCCAGATACCCAGCCGTTGCCTTGTCGGCATTCGGCAGTGCTAACGCCGGCACGGTGTCTCTTCCGAAGACTTTGTTTGGCAGTGGCATTGACGAAGATATATTGGCCAAGTCCTTCAAGACCGATGCCCAAACCATAGACAAACTTGTTTCAGCTGCCACCATGGGTTGATATACGTATAATTCACTGGAGCATCTCGAGTTGCTGATGTGTCACGCCCCAAACCCAACATCCAGACCGGATACGTGATGGCCGCACACTCCTTAGAGCAAGCCCTAAAGAATATGCAAGATCAATTTAAATCATTAAAACCTTAACATCCATAACAATTAATTTCAATAATAATTCATAAAATCTTGCATAATTACAAATAAATTTCTTCAATTCTTTGATCAGATACTATGACACTCTATTTATCCTTTTGCTCACCCGTAAATCCAAGTCATAGCCAATCATAAGCATCCTGTAACTCTGAGAAGAAAAAAAAAAGATGAAGGGGGTGTGAGCTTTATAGCCCAGTAAGAATTCCCATATCACACTGATATAGTAATATAATCTGAAAATAAGAATAAGCAATAAAATATAAAATCTCATGTTCAATTCCAGAATAATGCAAACATTCATAAATTTTCTGTCTTGTTAAAATAAATGCATCATCATATGTTAACAGGTGTAACACTTTTATTGAACAATTATTTCATGTCTTATCTTTTATTTCTCCTTTCATAATCACATGATTCTTAACAGTTTCTTTCCGGCTCTGGACTATCTAAGTCTATATCTCAGTCGTCATCCGGATCGAATCCACTTAAAAAGTCTTTCAAGACTGTCCCAGGATAAGCTCCTGGCAGGCTGTCCCACGTACGAAAGCCCGTGAGAGGCTGTCCCAGGCATAAGCTCCTGGCGGGCTGTCCCAGGCATGAGCTCCTGGCCGGCTGATCCACCTGTAAGCCAGTGGGGGCTGTCTCAGCATAAGCTCCTGACGGGCTGTTCTATATGACAAGATTAGTCCATACAATATATCTCTTTCTTTTCATTAAATCATTATCTATTGATTTCATCAAATCAATTCTGACTTGCATTATGATCAATTCAGATATATCATATCCATATAATCATGCCATCAATCTCTGATACATATACATATTGACATACATACTCATGCTCAAAATCAAATAACAGTATCTCAGGTATAATAAATTCATCGATCTCAAATCCGACGATGCAAGACCAACAGTAAAATAGCATATATATATATAATAGTGATCATGTACAGAGATTCTTATCTTTACCGGTGACTGATCCAAGCACAGAAATCAATGTTCTTCTTTGATTTATGAATTTTTTTAACAAAATATTCCACTCGATATCATTTGCAGACAATCATCTCTTCGTAACCCTGATCAAATATAAGGATCATATATGGAGAAAATTATCGATAATCGATCCTAATAACACAGATCGAGGATCTCTCTTAGGATTAACCAAAATTAGGACTTGTCTATGTATCTGGATCCTCCACTGATCCATAAGACTTTTAGAGAGAGAAAATTCATGAAGAGAGAAAAAATTCTAGAGAGAGAAAGTAGAGAGAGAAAGTGGAGAGAGAAACTTTCGTATCCTTCCGATGAGGCACTCATGATCGAGATCATCAGAGGTCCTATTAGGGTGACTCAATATGAATCAAGTGTTACAAATTTCGAATAGGATCGAACTGGGATCAGATCTACCGCACGAATTTCGGAGCAACCTCAGATCATCTTATTTTCATCTCAATTTTATTTTAGGGTCCGTGATGAAATCAGAGAGGGAGGAAGACTCTAGAGAGACAAAATCCATAAAAAGAGAAAAAATCTAGAGAGAGAAAATAGGAGAGAATCTAGAGAGAGAAACTGGAGAGAGAAGGTAGAGAGAGGAGAGAAAAAAAAATTTTCTCTCTTCTTCTTCTTTTTATTTTATTTTATTTTATTTTTATTTTTATTTTTCTCTTTCTCTTTTTCCTTTTTTTTCTTTTCTTTTTCTTTTTCTTTTTTCTTTTCTTTTTCTTTTCCCTTTTTCTTTTCTTTTCTTTTCTTCTTCTTCTTCTTTCTTCTTCTTTTCTTTTCCCGTGGGTTCATTTGGGCCGAAACAGGGGACCGTGAGGTCCCCTCATTGGTTAGCCGGCCGGCGGCGCAGCCGGCACGGGGATGGTCGGCAGTCGAAGGAGAGATGGTCCGACGGCAAGAGGTGGCCAAACCGATGGTCGGCGGTGACCACCGGTGATGGAAAAGCGGCAAAAAGGAAAATTCTTTCGCAACAAAATCCGGCGACTCCGGTCGCCGGCGAGCGTGCACATCGGCACGGGAAGGAAGGGGAAGGATAGAGGAAGATGAGGGTCCGATCTCGGGGATGGGACGCCGCAACCGACGGTGCCGGTGGCCGAAAAAGAGGGAATATGGCCCGACCGAACAGAGCAAAACAGGGGTCATCTTGTTCATGGATTTTTCGACGATTCCGAAGGCCGACGAGAGTGCACGAAGCCATGAAAAGGATGGGAAGGAAGAGAGGAAGAGGAGAAGGGCTTGCCTCCGACTCCGGTGAGGTCTCCGATGAGTATTTGAGATGAACACGATGATGACATCCGCGGCTTCAACGAAATATTTCGAAAAAAATAAAAGGAGAAATCCGGTGCTCATCGTGGCCAACTTTAGAGGAAAGGAGAGGGGGTTTTTATAGGGTGGAAGGGAGGTCGAATCTCGCTCGGATTCAGCTTCTCTTCCGATGTATTTGAGCAGAAGAAGACTCCCAGCGGGACTTTTCTTTGCTGCCTCCCCTGTTTTTTTTTTTTTAAATCTGGGTTATTATATTCTCCCTTCCTTAAAATAATTTCATCCTCGAAATTAAGTTATGTCGTTCGAGATACCTATTTCAAAGTATACATTCTTCATGTCATTCTCAAGCTTACGATAATATCATATATATTATTTATTTCTCATGATCTTGTTATAAAAAAAAAATATTTGAAATTTCAAACTCATCCCTTCTTATTGATTTCTCAATTTTTTTGAAGAACTGTAACATTTTGGACTTGTATTAATATACTACCATTATTTGTCTAATATATTTCACTCAAAATTTATAATTATCTCAGACTATCCTTGATAGAAAAATAAATAAAGATCAAACATCGGGCACTCTTCACAATCATCGATTTCTTTCTTCTCTTGACCTTCCAACAAATTTTACATGTAGACTCTCATTTTAAGAAAACCTCAATCTTCTATATCAGTTTGAATAATAATATTAAATTAAAATATATATATATATATATATGGGATCTGTATTAAGACATTCTAAGTTTGAACTAATAACAGAACTATCAAGCTATTAATAATCTTAAAATATCTAAAATTTCTTGGCATTATCTATAATGAAGCAAACTACTGATAAAATTATCCGGCTATGATCAGATTAGATCAAAATTTATAGTATTCTTTCATTATCAATAAAATCCTTTCTTATTTGCAACTAATGTATTCCATCATAATTTTTTTTGATTTAAAAAATTAATATTTCTAATCAATTCAGACCATCACGCTTTTACTGCGTACTCTGATCTCAACTTACCAAATTATATAAGTCTATCAAAGATAAAATATCCTTATATATTAGATCAATCCAGAATAGATCTAACCTTCAAATTTCATATAAGACTTAGGGTAAAATTTTAAGTTTCTTTATCTTTACTACCTTTGGGTATAACATATAAAAATTAAATTTTGATCCACTTTCTATGTTTGAAATTATTGTATAAGTTTCATCACTCTTCAAGAATCCAACATATCTAGAATCAATTGGAGTTAACCTTAGATTTACTTACAATCATTTAGATAATTCCTAAATCAATCTTCTTTTTTTGTAAAAAAAATTAATTCTAACTTGACAAACTAAAAGAATTCAAGCCAACATCCTTAAGTAGAGTCAACTTGATTATTTCTTATAAAGCTCTCTTCATCACAACCCTTAATATTAATCGATAAATCCATACAAAATCTTGTCCCTTGTATAAGTCATTCAAAATTTAACACTAACAAGATGTCCTAGTTCAATTTAAAAAAAAATCCAAACTTTGACTTGAATAATTAATACACTTCACCATCTTCAACAATCACAAGAAAAATTTTTTAAAAAATCTAATCCAAAGATAATAATACGAATTATTAAAGATTTCATCATAACCTGTATATCATACTCTGACAAAATAATTTTTTTCTTTAATTTAATAACAATATCAAAATATTTTTGATCCACTTAGAAAAGTAAGCTTTTGAGTTGAAATTCAATGCAACTTGAAAGATCAAAGAATCATATTCAGAATATGATATTTTGAGTAACCAAAGATTTCACCAAAATGTATATCTCATATTCTCATAATAAAATTTAAGTATGTATATATATATATATATATATTATATATATATATATATATATATATATATATATCTAAGATTTAGTTTCATATATGATCCTCTTATAGGTTCAATGCTCAAGAATATTCCTCTCTCATATGATGAAATTTCTTTTTAGACCATATCCTAACTTTCTTCTGAAAAATTTGTAATGCTCGAATAATTAACATCAAAATCAGAAAAATTATCATGATTTCCTTCCATATAAGTTTAGCATTCCAAAATCATCGAGTATACTCAACATAACATATCAATACCTCCCGCTTCCTTCCAGGGTCAATTCTTCTTATATTCAAGCCACCCTACTAATTGAAATCATTCAAAATTATAATCATATTCTCTAATACCACTTAAATACCACTTAAATCATATTCTCTAATGATCATAACCTAATTTATAATATCATTCTATTACATCCTTAATGATTATAACCTTAAACTCTGATATTATCTATCATACTCTATCGATTATAATCTCAAGTTTTGATATCACTTATATGACAATCCCTAGTGACCTTAAACTTGGGCTCTAGTACTGTTCTGTCATATCCTAATCACTTGTATCATTGTCTCCGAATAAACGTAACATAAGCTCTAAGCTCAAATGCCACTCTGTCACATCCTACTGATCTTACATAAAGTTTTAATATCTCTTTATAATCTCTGGTGATCTCAACCTAAGCTCTGATACCATTCTATTACATCCTAATCATTTATATCGTAATCTTCAATGATCATAACCTAAGCTCTGATACCATTCTGTCACGTCCCGAACCCAACACCCGGGTCGGATACGTGATGGCCGCACACTTCTTAGAGCAAACCCTAAAGAATATGCAAGGCCAATTTAAATCGTTACAACCTTAACATCCATAACAATTAATTTCAATAATAATTCGTAAAATCTTGCATAATTACAAATTAAATTTCTTCAATTCTTTGATCAGATACTATGACACTCTATTTATCCTTCTGCTCACCCGTAAATCCAAGTCATAGCCAATCATAAGCATCCTGTAACTCTGAGAAGAAAAAAAAAAGATGAAGGGGGTGTGAGCTTTACAGCCCAGTAAGAATTCCCATATCACACTGATATAGTAATATAATCTGAAAATAAAAATAAGCAATAAAATATAAAATCTCATGTTCAATGTCCAGAATAATGCAAACATTTATAAATTTTCTATCTTGTTAAAATAAATGCATCATCATATGTTAACAGGTGTAACACTTTTATTCAACAATTATTTCATATCTTATCTTTCATTTCTCCTTTCATAATCACATGATTCTTAACAGTTTCTTTCCGGCACTGGACTATCCAAGTCTATACCTCAGTCATCATCCGGATCGAATCCACTTAAAAAGTCTTTCAAGACTGTCCCAGGATGAGCTCTTGGCCGACTGTCCCACGTACGAAAGCCCGTGAGAGGCTGTCCCAGGCATAAGCTCCTGACGGACTGTCCCAGGCATGAGCTCCAGGCCGGCTGATCCACCTGTAAGCCAGTGGGGGCTGTCCCAGGCATAAGCTCCTGACGGGCTGTTCCACATGACAAGACTAGTCCATACCATATATCTCTTTCTTTTCATTAAATCATTATGTGTTGATTTTATCAAATCAATTCTGACTTGCATTATGATCAATTCAGATATGTCATATCCATATAATCATGCCATCAATCTCTGATACATATATATATTGACATACATACTCATGCTCAAAATCAAATAACAGTATCTCAGGTATAATAAATTCATCGATCTCAAATCCGACGATGCAAAACCAACGATGCAAGACCAACAGTAAAATAGCATATATATATAATAGTGATCATGTACAGGGATTCTTACCTTTACTGGTGACTGATCCAAGCACAGAAATCAATGTTCTTTTTTGATTTATGAATTTTTTTAACAAAATATTCCACTCGATATCATTTGCAGACAATCATCTCTTCGTAATCCTGATCAAATATAAGGATCATATATGGAGAAAATTATCGATAATCGATCCTAATAACACAGATCGAGAACCTCTCTTAGGATTAACCAAAATTAGGACTTGTCTATGTATCTGGATCCTCCACTGATCCATAAGACTTTTAGAGAGAGAAAATTCATGAAGAGAGAAAAAATTCTAGAGAGAGAAAGTGGAGAGAGAAAGTGGAGAGAGAAACCTTTCGTATCCTTCCGATGAGGCACTCATGATCGAGATCATCAGAGGTCCTATCAGGGTGACTCAATATGAATCAAGTGTTACAAATTTCGAATAGGATCGAACTGGGATCAGATCTACCGCACGAATTTCGGAGCAACCTCAGATCATCTTATTTTCATCTCAATTTTATCCTAGGGTCCATGATGAAATCAGAGAGAGAGGAAGACTCTAGAGAGATAAAATTCATAAAAAGAGAAAAAGTCTAGAGAGAGAAAATAGGGAGAGAATCTAGAGAGAGAAACTGGAGAGAGAAGGTAGAGAGAGGAGAGAGAGAAAATTTTTCTCTCTTCTTCTTCTTCTTATTTTATTTTATTTTATTTTTATTTTTATTTTTTTCTTTCTCTTTTTTTTTCTTTTCTTTTTCTTTTTCCTTTTTCTTTTCTTTTTCTTTTTCCTTTTTCTTTTCTTTTCTTTTCTTCTTCTTCTTTCTTCTTCTTTTCTTTTCCCGTGGGTTCATTTGGGCCGAAACAGAGGACCGTGAGGTCCCCTCATTGGTTGGCCAGCCGACGGCACAGCCGGCACGAGGATGGTCGACGGTCGAAGGAGAGGTGGTCCGGCGGCAAGAGGCGGCCAAACCGGTGGTCGGCGGTGACCACCGGCGACGGAAAAGCAGCAAAAAAAAAAATTCTTTCGCAACAAAATCCGGCGACTCCGGTCGCCGGCAAGCATGCACATCGGCACGGGAAGGAAGGGGAAGGAGAGAGGAAGATGAAGGTCCGATCTCAGGGATGGGACGTCGCAACCGGCGGTGTCGGTGGCCGAAAAAGAGAGGAATATGGCTCGGTCGAACAGAGCAAAACAGGGGTCATCTTGTTCATGGATTTTTCGACGATCCCGAAGGCCGGCGAGAGTGCACGAAGCCATGGAAAGGATGGGAAGGAAGAGAGGAAAGAGGAGAAGGGCTTACCTCCGACTCCGGTGAGGTCTCCGGCGAGTATTTGAGATGAATACGATGATGACATCCGCGGCTTCAACGAAATATTTCGAAAAAAATAAAAGGAGAAATCCGGTGCTCGTCGTGGCCAACCTTAGAGGAAAGGAGAGGGGGTTTTTATAGGGTGGAGAGGAGGTCGAATCCCGTTCGGATTCAGCTTCTCTTCCGATATATTTGAGCGGAAGAAGACTCCCAGCGGGACTCTTCTTCGCTGCCTCCCCTTTTTTTTTTTTTTTTAAATCTGGGTTATTACATGATGTCTGCGTGCTTTTTGTCTTGGGCTTCTTATTGTTTGGAGTAGTATTGATTACTTGGTTATTCTTTATTTATTGTGTTGTCTGACTTTGAGAGTGTAATCTATCCCCTTCATTCTTGTATTTTAAAATTTTCTGTTTTGTTCTTGCGCGGAACAGTGAGAAACCACCTCAAAGACATAAGGGAAACTAAATAAGATACAAAGCGTTATTGGTTGACCGTATTTAGACAAGTTAATATTTTTTATTTGTTTATTTCCATGCTACTGTTCCTATGTATGTGAACTGAGTGGCCTCAGGATCTCATGGGCCATCTACTGTATTTTACACATATTGCGAAGTAAATAGAATTAATGCCGCCCACTGCTTTGGACTCTCTTCTAAGTTAAATCCATAAATTATAAATAATCTTTTCAGCCACATGGATAACATAATATTGTATCGTTTCAAAAAAAAAAAAAGGATAAAAATAAAAATACGACAATGCAAATAACTGCTTTCCCCATGGACATAGAAAATGAAAAATTGCAAAGCTACATCATTGATGAGCGTGAACGCTTATAGGAAGGTTTTTGGATATTCTAGTGTAGAGCTGTACATAGGTTGGGCCTTGGGCTAAAATTTTGTTTATTTTTAATCGGCCTTCAGGCCTGATCTATGTAATTTTTGATATTTTTAGGTCCAAACCCGGACCATGATCACGTTCACTCCAGTGGCAATTATTTGCTGACGCATGTGGAGAGGGGAAAAGGTAGGATTTTTTTGAACACTTCTTCCCCTATGTCTTTGTGGACAACATTCTCTTTACCTCAAATGCACTGAAGTCACCTCAAGGTTAACAAAACAAAAAAAAAAAAAAGAAATTGACAGTATTATCCGCTGATCATGCCCAGGTGTTGGGCCTAAACTAAATTCATTTTAGTCAGGCTTTGGGCCGAGCGTATTTAAGATTTGTTATTTTCTATAGCCAAGATCGACCCACAATTGTCTTAGACTGAATGTTATTCTCTTTTTTATTTATTCTCAGAATAAACTTTTGGTGGGATCTCACTATCTTTTTCTTCCAAGAAAAAATTGAATTGACATTTTTCTGCTAGTCTATCATTAGTATGTTCAACTTAATCTACTTCATTCATTTGTTTTTTCTACAAAATTCTAGAGCCGCATTTAAGATCCCTGGCTCCTTAACGCGGTCTGTAGCATACCTTTTGGTTTTGCAGTGCCTCAAGTGGGTTTTTTGCCCTATAAGTTGTATGATTGTGTGTATTCATCTCCATCACTATCTCTTTCAAATTAACCATTCATCTGCCTCAACATTCGTGCGCAAGTCTTCTTAAGCTTATGCTAACAAAGCCAAAAATCACTGTCATTACATTGAGACAGCCAATGTGCTGCAGAGTTCGGGACTGATATCTGAAGTAACTTAGCACCAAAGCAACATAATTTGACTATATGACAATGCTGCGCACTTGTCTAAGAGTTCTCTGGCATGTAGGTCAAGCTCCCAATTGAGATCCATTTATGTTTAAGAGGAAAAGGAAGATTAACTTGAGTCTAATGATTGTTTCTGGTAGAAGATGAACTTAACGATATTTAACTTGAGCTGAAAACCAACCACATATGCTTGTCTGATTGTAGAAGAAAATTCCATTGGCTAGTGACCTTGTCAATTGGTAAATATTAGTATAATCAAACTCATCCACATGCAATCAAAATGGTTTATGGAGCTCATCCATATATAATCAAAATGACAGTTTATTGATTGAATTCTGCAAAGGGAGAAGTGCCTCAGTTCCTCCATTACATTCAAAAAAAAAAAATTGTTAACAATGAACTGCTTTGACATGGAAATAGCCATTTCAGTATTTGGTGACAGAAAATTTTTATGAACAACCATCGTACTAACTACTAAAACAAAAGAATATCTGATATATAACTGAGCACTGACACACATACATGCTGAAAGAGTACAGACATCTTTCCATGGGCATAAGTCTTGGAAAAAGCAAAGTATAGAAGCCTGCCGGATATCAAAGTGAGGAAGGGATCAAACTGAGGTCTCCTGCATCAACATGAGAGATTTTCCCTGCAATTTCCTTACCAGCCAGTTGGCACCCTCTTTGGCAATAGTTTGTTAGTAGATCAATATGTAATTCGCTCAAGGCAAGTTACCTTGAGCCAGTACTAACAAACATACACTATAGTTCATGGAGGCCCTCTAAATAAGAATAGTTTGAATCAGTACCGCAACAAGGCAGACCAGAAAATTACAAAATCGAAAACATTACATAGAATGCCTGGTTGTCAGCTATGGAATGTGTCAAACTATGGCAATAGACAAGCATTCCTTCCAGGCCGGCATGCAGATCTTGTATTAAAATAAACAATGCATATCGAGTCCATTCCTTGAAAATTTCTTCCTTTCAGTGCTTCTGCATGCCTATTTATACCCCACCTTACTCCTTAGCCATGCATCCAGAAGAAGCACCAGACACCAAGAAAAAATGGCTTCCAATGCATGGCTAACTCTTTCCATAGTTCTCGCAACCCTCCTCGGCACGCATGCGGAGACCCTGACATCACATCAGATTTCATAGTTCCTGATGGAGTCACTCCAGATGCCGACTTCTTCACCTTCAAAGGGCTCAAACAGGCCTTGAGGGGTGCTCCCATGGATGCAACATTTAAGGTGACCAAGGCGAGCCAGGTGGAGTTCCCAGCACTCATGGGGCAGAGCGTCTCGTATGCTGCGCTCCAGTTTGCACCTGGGGGCATCAATCCACCCCACAACCACCCTCGGTCGGCAGAGCTTCTCCTTGTCGTGCAAGGATGGCTCCAAGTCGGGCTTGTGGACTCCAACAACACGCTCTTCACTCAGGTGCTTCGGACTGGTGACATGTTTGTGTTCCCCAAGGGCCTGGTGCACTTCCAAGCGAACAAAGACCCCAGGTACCCAGCTGTTGCCTTGTCTGCATTCGGCAGTGCTAACGCCGGCACAGTGTCTCTTCCAAAGACTTTGTTTGGCAGTGGCATTGACGAAGATGTGTTGGCCAAGTCCTTCAAGACTGATGCTCAGACCATTGACAAGCTTGTCTCAGCTGCCACCATGGGTTGATTTACGTAATTCACTTGAGCATCTCGATCGAGTTGCTGGTGTCTGGGTGCCTTTCGTCTTTGGCTTCTCATGGCTTGGATTAATGTTGATTACTTGGTCGTTCTTTATTTATAGTGTTGTCGTCTGTCTTTGAGAGTGTAATGTATTCCCTTTATTGTTTTATTTTTTTTTAAAAATACCTGTCTTGTTCTTGAGTGGAATGTGGGAACCACCTCAAATTTCATTAATAAAGAATTTAAATGAGATACAAAACGTTATTGCTTGACTGCTTTCATTAGACATGTTAATATTTTTATTTTGCCATTTCCATGCTACTATTCCTGTGTGAATTGAATGAATTGTTAGGCTCATGATCTGTTGGGCCATCTACTGTATTTTATGCATATTTCGAATTACATACAAATTACAATACACGTCGCCCACTGCTTAATTTGAACCCTATTTTCAGCTCATATCATAAATTACACGTCATCCTTCCAGCTATATATATATATATGGAACAACATAATTCTGTCTTTCCAAAGAAAAGTGATAAAAATAAAAAGAGGACAGTCCAAAAACATGCTTTTCCATAGAAAAAAGAAAAAGTTTCGAGGCTACAACATTAATGTAGAACTAGAGATGAAAGTAGTATGGATATTATTCGTCCAAATCTATTTTCGTATCCGAATAATCTGGATATGCATAGAAATTTGAGAATCCGACTAATATCCGTATCCGTACGTATATCCATAAAAAAAAATAGATATGGATATGGATAGACAATTATCTGATTCATATCCGAATATTCGAATCGACATATAACTCTATATAATTATATATAGTATTTTTACTAATTTTTAAAAAAATATAATCATATAAATATATTATTAATTTAATTTTTCATCTATTTAATAATATCTTTTATTCTGTAGTCATAAAGTTTGATTATCTAAGTTATATTGATAATTATATTTATATTTTTAATATCCGAACTGTATCCGTATCTATTTAAAACAAATATGAATATAAATTTTTACATTCGAATAATATCTATCTATATTTATATTTGTTAGAAAAATAAATATGGATATGGATATGTTAGTATCCAATTCATATTCGATCCAGTTTCAGCCTTATGTGGAACATGGCCAATTAAAAAAGAGTTTCAGATACTCTTATGGCAATTACTTGTTGATGCATATGGAGAGAGAAAAAGGTAGGATTTTCTTATACACTTCTTCTATTTTTTTTATGGGTAGCATTCTCCTTTCCTCAGGTAGATTGAAGTCACCTCAAAGTAAAAAAAAAAAAAAAAATTATACATAACTCTTAAATATTAAAATTTACATAAATATACTTTCAAAATCAATATTTATATTATACCCTCATAAAATATTTATTTTATATATATATATATCCTTCTTTTTTCTTTTTTTTATTGCATACATATCTATGTCATCTAATATCATTAAAAAATTAATGATTTAAAATCGAAATGATCAAAACAACCTTAATAGATAAATATCCCAAAAAAAAAATAAGGACATGAAATAGTAATTTTGTGAAGGTATTAATGTATTTTTATATATTTAAAAAAATAAGCGAGTCTCCAGTGGAGGGATTTATCGAGCACCAGTGCAATAATATAATTGGACTGTGTTAAATTTTTTCCTTCATCTAGTATTGTTCTTGGACATATTTCCTTGCTATCAGTGCATTTCATTGTGGGCTATATCCTGAAGCCGTGTTGAACGTCCAAGATTAAACATTTTCCAAATGGACTCTTCTGTTGATCTGCTTGTCCGCTTCTTCGACTGGTCCAACACCAATTGCTTGTCTAATGATGAAAGAAAATTCCATCGGCTGGTGACCTTATCAATTGCTACATTTGAGTTTATGGAGTGCACGCCATGACACGGCGCATAAATCTTAGAACAAGCCCTCTAGGTTATGTAAGACCTGTAAAATCTTTAATAAAATCAAAATTTATTTAAAATAAATGATCAAATATGTCAATTAAATAGATTCATAATAATCAAATAAATTTATTCAATTATAATTATCAAAAACCAAACAACCCAATGAACTAATAACTCTAGTACTCAACTTCGTACCAAATCCAATCAATACTACACATCATGTAACTCTAAAAACAAAGGAAGAATCGGAGGTATGGGATTTACAACCTATTAAGAATCCCATCATATATATACATCAATATAATAATACGATTCAAAAATAATAAATGAGCAATATCAAAAAAAATCATAAACAATAAAATCTTGGTCAGACATTTAATATAACTCAATAATTATATAAATATATATTACTAATCATGTATTATCATAAATCTACATAATTATGATCCGTGGGTTCATATGACTTATAATTCATGTTTTATTAAGAGTTCCAAACCAATAGTTTTTTTCGATTTTGAACTAATCATGGTCATACGTCAACCCATGACTGACAAACCATAAATCACGTTTCGATCTATAGTGACAATCCATAATAATCACGTTTTGGCCTGCAGTGGCAAACTAAAATATCTACGCTTCAACCTATGATGGAAAATCAGAATATCCATACTTTGACCTGTGGTGGCAAACTAAGGTGCCATAATTCGACTCATAACTAGCAATTCAAAATATCACAATTCAGCCTGACCGACAATCCACATCATGGCTATTCCAAATCCTTTTACACAATCAATAAATCATTCAATAATTTGTATTATATTTCTTATTCAATTTCAAAACATCAGATATTATGTTTCCAAGAATCAAAATAATCAATATGTGATATATATATATATAATAAAGAATCATATATCTAAACAAAGTCAAAATCATCATGCATAGTACAAAAATATATATACAGATAATCATGTAAAAAGATTCTCACCTCTACCAATCCAGATCCAAGTATAGCAATCGATCTGCTTCTCGATCTATAAACTTGGGATTGAGGTGTTCTGCTTGACACCTTTTTATGCAAACAGTTGTATTTTTATATAATCATGATCAAACATAAAAATCATATACGATTAAGGATAGAAAAATTATAAAAAAATATCTGAACATTATAGATCGAAGATCCCTCATAGAGTCAATCAATTGATCTAGATTTACCTAGACATCTAGACCCTCCATTAGACTATAGAATTTCTAAAGAGAAAAATACATAATGAGAAAAAATTATAGAGAGAGAAACTCATAAAGAGAGAAAATAGAGAGAGAAACTAAAGAAAGCAAGTGAAGAAAGGGAAGAGGGAGGAATTCTCTCTTTTTTCTTCTTCTCCTTTTTTCTTCTTTCTCTTTGTTTTATGTTTTCTTTTCTTTTTCTATCCTCTTCTTCCCTTTCTCTCATTTTCTTCTTTTTCTTCTTCATGAAAATAGGAGAAGGCAAAATGATGGTAGGCCAGTGACCTCCCTCTAGCGATGACCCTTAACGGCAGCAGAACTGGATGGCTTCAACCCTCAACAACCCTAGCACGATAGTGGTCGACTCGATGGCAGAATAAAAAAAATAAAATAAATAGGGGGAAGAAAACAAGAAGCAGAGCATTAATTGGATTTTGTATTGATTTGGGGTCTTGCCAATGACAATAGGATCTTGACGACAGTTGAGGAAATTGGGAATATCTAAAGAGAAGAGATTCAGGCGGATTATCTCACCTCCGATGATGAATGGGTGGTGAATCGCCAAACCTAATTAATGATAAATGAAAGAAAATCAAGGGGCTTTCATCAGCAATTAATCGAGGATGAGGGGCAAGATGCTTAAAGGGCAAGGGGAAAGAATTTATAGCTAGGATTTAGAGATCCCGTGAGCTCCAATTCCCAATTCCATTCAAACTCAAAGAGAGAGAAAAACTCCATCGGGAGTTCTCTTCTACCTCACGCGCTCAGCCCGATGAGGTTCAAAAACCCTCTCTTTTTGCTTCTTTTGTTTGCTTATAAATTCATGCAAAAAAAAAAAAAAGTAAAATGGACAAGGTTCTTACATGGAGCTGATCCAGATATAATCAAAATGGCAATGTTTATGGAGCTCATCCATATACAACCAAATTACAAACTGGGCCCCTAGCTTTATAATGAACTGCTTTGCCTACGTGCAAATAGCCAATTTAGTGTCCGGCTATAACAAAAAAATTATGACAACCTTCATATTAAATAGAAGAATAGCTATTATATAACTGTAAATTGACAATGACAGACATTGAATGCGAAGACCTGTGTACACGTATATTTAGTTCTACATTAGCTATGCATTGTATAGATCTTGAGTATTTATACATGATCAAAAAATTTAAATAATATCTTTCGATTAATTTTTTTTTGAGTGAGACCTTAGGTTGTTATATTAAAAGAATACATCAATATTTCTATACATATGTTTTGGAGGGGAAAAAAGAAACAAAACTAGGAGGATAGAAGCCAGCCAAACATCAAAGCGGGGAAGAGGTCAAACTGAGGTCTCATGCATCAACATCAGAGGTTTTCCTAGAATTTCTGTACTCCGCCAGTTGGCACTGCCTATGGCAATAGTTTGTTACTAAGTAGTTTGCTTGGACCAGGTTGATTACCTTGAGGCGGTACCATATATCGAATGTACGCTATGATTCATGGAGGCTCTCTAAATAAGATTAGTTTTGAGTTAAACCTGGACAAGGCTAACCAGAAAATTACAAACTTGAGAGCATAACATAGAATACCTAGCTGTCAGCTATGGACTGTGTCCAGCTATAGCAGTGGACGGGCATTGCTTCTAGGCCGGCATGCAGATATTGTATTAAACAATGCATATCGAGTCCATTCCTTTGAAAATTTCTTCCTTTCAGTGCTTCTACATGCCTATTTATACCCCACCTCACTCCTTAGACATGCATCCAGAAGAAGCACCAGACACCAAGAAAAAATGGCTTCCAATGCATGGCTAACTCTTGCCATAGTTCTCGCAACCCTCCTCGGCACACATGCTGGAGACCCTGACATCGCATCAGATTTCATAGTTCCTGATGGAGTCTCTGCAGATGCCGACTTCTTCACCTTCAAAGGGCTCAAACAGGCCTTGAGGGGTGCTCCCATGGATGCAACATTTAAGGTGACCAAAGCGAGCCAGGTGGAGTTCCCAGCACTCATGGGGCAGAGCGTCTCGTATGCTGCGCTCCAGTTTGCACCTGGGGGCATCAATCCACCCCACACCCACCCTCGCTCGGCAGAGCTTCTCCTTGTCGTGCAAGGATGGCTCCAGGTCGGCTTGTGGACTCCAACAACACGCTCTTCACTCAGACGCTTCGGACTGGTGACTGTTTGTGTTCCCCAAGGGCCTGGTGCACTTCCAAGTGAACAAAGACCCCAGATACCCAGCCGTTGCCTTGTCGGCATTCGGCAGTGCTAACGCCGGCACGGTGTCTCTTCCGAAGACTTTGTTTGGCAGTGGCATTGACGAAGATATATTGGCCAAGTCCTTCAAGACCGATGCCCAAACCATAGACAAACTTGTTTCAGCTGCCACCATGGGTTGATATACGTATAATTCACTGGAGCATCTCGAGTTGCTGGTGTCTGTGTGTTTTTCTTCTTTGGCAGTAATGTTGATTACTTGGTTATTCTTTATTTATGGTGTTGTCTGACTTTGAGAGTGTAATCCATCCCCTTCTTGTATTTTAAAATTTCCTGATTTGTTCATGCGCTGAATGGTGGGAAACCACCTCAATGACATAAACGAAACTAAATAAGATACAAAGCGTTATTGGTTGACCGCATTAATATTTTTTATTTGTTCATTTCCATGCTGCTATTCCCATGTGAACTGAGTAGCCTCAGGATCTTATGGGCCATCTACTGTATTTTACACATATTTCGAAGTAAATAGAATTAACGCCGCCCACTGCTTTGGACTCTCTTCTCAGTTAATTCCATAAATTATACATAATCTTTTCAGCTACATAGATATCATAATACTGTATCTTTCCAAAATAAAATAGATTTAAAAAAAAATATGGCAATGCAAACAACTGCATGCTCTCCCCATGGGCATAGAAAAATGAGAAATTGCAAAGCTCATTATTGATGAGTAGCATGGCCGATTATAGGAGATAGGACTGAACATCGATCAGATTTATTGGGATATACCAACCGACGACCTCGACGGACGACTCCGACCGACGATCGACGGACGACTCCGACGGACGACCCCGACGGATGACTCCGACGGACGACCCCGACCGACCCCGACGGACGACTCCGACGGACGATCCCGACGGACGACCCCGACGGACGACTCCGACGGACGACTCCGACAGACGACTCCGACGGACGACCCCGACAGACGGCTGCCGATAATATCCGACCGAATGTGTGTCGGCCGAACCGACCCATGCTGTTCCCGACCGATCGAGCAGCCGAACTCATATTACCGACTCACTGTCGGAGGTGGCAGCCGACGTCCGACTTAAGCAAGACACCAGACCAGCCGACGGTGCCTCCGGATCATCACCCGACGTCTCGGCAGTCGAATATCGACGTATGATCGGCCAGCCCTCCCAAATACCGTACGACTGCTATAGGCTGCTGTCCTGTCAAGGACGTGCTGTGTGACCGCCCTGGAACATTGTCCTGCCAAGGATATGGGTTGATTCTGACAATCCGCGGCGATTTGACAGCCCACGGCGACTCTGACGGCCTCCGACGATTTGACAATTCTTTCATTGTCTCGCCATTAATGACGGCGCCATACCGCGCTCCACTATATATATCGGGGAAGGCAACAGTGCTGAGAGGTCCTTTCGAACCCCCTGAATCCCTCCTCCTCTCTCTCTCTCTCACACACTCTCTCGCTGAGCTCCTTAATTCTTGTCTACTGTTGCTTAGTCTCCTCTCTGACTTGACCGTCGGAGGGTCCCCGTCGGAGCCACCTCCGGTCAGTGCGGACTTCTTTTGCAAGCGCTCGTTCCCGACGACCAGGCGACGAGGGGATTGGCCGTAACAGATTTGGCGCACCAGATAGGGGGACTCGAAATATCTCCTAAGATGACAAGAACAAGAGCTCAACGGTCGAGAGTCACCGGATCGGCGAGGCGCACTTCCCATCGGGAAGAGGCCTCTCCTCCACCCTCCATGGCGAAACCTAGCTCTCGGCATCCCGCGGTGACCATGGAGGCACAGATCGCAGCGATCGTGCGACAGATGACCGTGCTGACAGACGCGGTCAAGAGCCTTCAGCAGTGACCGATCCGGTTGCCGCCCTTGCCGGCGGAGCGACTGGCGGCACGACCGGTGCCCTCCAGGAGCAGCCGTCGAAACCCGCATCGATCTCCGTCGCCTCCTCGGGAGCACCCGCCACAGCGCTCCCACCAAGAGGAGGAGGGGTGGCCACGGCGCAACACCCACCGGTCTCGACGGCCATCTCTCTCCCAGCTGGAGCGAGCGAGGAAAGAGAAGCGACCGCGAACACCGTCCGCCTCTCTCTCGGACTCCTCCGGAGACTCCACCCCCGGGGTCTCTCAGCACCGACAGATCGACAACTACGAATGCAGGTTCGAAGAAATCGACCGTTGGCTTGCCCAGCTGCAGGTGGATGGATGGAAGTCCTCGAATGACGTTGACTTTCAGACTGCCCAACCTCTCTCCTGACTCATCCTCGACGAACCGATCCTCAATCGGTTCAAGATGCCACACGTGGAGCCTTACGACGGCTCCACCGACCCGATTGACCATTTGGAGAGCTACAAAGCTCTCATGACGATTCAAGGGGCAACCGACGCTCTTCTTTGCATCGGCTTCCCCGCCACACTCCGCAAAGCTGCCAGGGCCTGGTACTCCGATCTTCGATCAGGGAGTATCCACTCCTTTGGACAGCTCGAGCACTCTTTCGTGGCCCACTTCAGCACCAGTCGGAAGCCACCACGAACCTCGGACAGTATTTTTTCCCTCAAACAGGGAGAAAACGAGACGCTCCGACACTTCGTGACGCGATTCAACGTGGCCACGCTTGAGGTCCGGGACCTCAACGAAGACATGGCTATTTCGGCCATGAAGAAGGGGCTAAGGGAGTCCCGTTTCACATACTCTCTGGACAAGACCCTCCCCCGGACGTACGCCGAATTGCTGGAGCGCGCGTACAAATACATGCATGCAGACGAAGGAGCTTCCGACCGGCGTCTGACCTAGGGCACGGGCTGGAAGGAAAAGGGGAAGAAAGGTCGGGCCCCTGCTGAACCCAGCAAGCCCCCCACCGATAGACGGGTCTTACCCCGATGACGGAGTCTGAGACCAACGCATCGCAGGTATGACTCCTACATCCCTCTCTCCACTCCTCGTGCGCAGATTCTACGACGAAATCGAAGGAGTGGAATATCTGCGACGGCCTCCGCCTTTGAAGGCAAAAGGCCTCGACCAATGTGGTCCGATCGCCGAACCAACGGCTCGATCATCGATCGTCGAATCTACGACCCCATCGCCGAACTGATCGCCGATCGCCGAACCAACGGCTCGATCGTCGATCGTCGAATCTACGACTCCATCGCCGAACTGATCGTCGTTCGCCGAACCAACGGCTCGATCATTGATCACCGAATCTACGACTCCATCATCAAACTGATCGTCGATCGCCAAACCAACGGCTCGATCGTCGATCACCGAATCTACGACTCCGTCGTCGAACTGGTCGCCGATCGTCGAACCAATGGCTCGATCGTCGATCGATGAATCTATGACTCCGTCGTCAAACTGATCGTCGATCGCCAAACCAACGGCTCGATCGTTGATCGCCGAATCTACGACTCCATCGTCGAACTGATCGCCGATCGCCGAACCAACGGCTCGATCGTTGATCGCCGAATCTATGACTCCATCGTCGAACTGATCGTCGATCGTCGAACCAATGGCTTGATCGTTGATCGCCGAATCTACGACTCCATCATCGAACTGATCGTCGATCGCCGAACCAACGGCTCAATCGTTGATCGCCGAATCTACGACTCCGTTGTCGAACTGATCACCGATCGTCGAACCAATGGCTCGATCGTTGATCGCCGAATCTACGACTCCGTCGCCGAACTGATCGCCGATCGCCGAACCAACGGCTCGATCGTTGAACGCCGAATCTACGACTCCATCGTCGAACTGATCGTCGATCGCCAAACCAACGGCTCGATCGTCGATTGACGAATCTACGACTCCATCGCCGAATTGATCGCCGATCGCCGAACCAACGCTCGATCGTTGATCGTCGAATCTACGACTCCGTCATCGAACTGATCGACGATCGCCGAACCAATGGCTCGATCGTTGATCGTCGAATCTATGACTCCATCATCGAACTGATCGTCGATCGTCGAATCTATGACTCCGTCGTCGAATTGATCGCCGATCACCGAACCAACAGCTCAATCTACGTTTCGATCGCCGATGACACATCGAATTCTATGACGAAGATCGAAGGGACGGAATATCTACGATGGCCCCATCTCTGAAGGCAAAAGGGCTTCGACCAATGCGGCTGGCTAATTTGCCAACTTAGCTTCGACTAAGAAAGGGCAAAACGCCAAGGCAACCGCGACATACCCGCCCGATCAAGATCTGGGCAACGGGTATTTGACTTGCGACATACCGATCCGGTCACGATCGGTCGAAGGATATTCGGCTTGCCACCGTCTATCATACAACTCGACATGCTACGTCGATGGATATTCGACTTGCGACATACCGATCCGATCACGATCGATCGAAGGATATTCGGCTTGCCACCGTCTATTATATGACTCGACATGCTACGTCGATGGATATTCGATTTGCAACATACCGATCCGATCACGATCGGTCAAAGGATATTCGACTTGCCACCATCTATCATACGACTCGATATGCTACGTCGATGGATATTCGACTTGCGACATACCGATCCGATCACGACCGGTCGAAGGATATTCGGCTTGCCACCATTTATCATACGTCCCGACATGCACGCCCAACCAAAGATCGGACAATGGATTTTCGACTTGCCATCGTTATCCTATCCGAATACGTCGGACGCTACTCGACTATCAGACTCTACAGAATAATCGTGTCGACGAGCAACGTTCGGAGGTTGGCCGACCTCCGACCCGACGTGCAGGCTCGACCTACTTTCGAGACGACCAACATCGGATTGTTCGTTGATGCGATCTCCAGAGTCGGGGCAAGACGTGACGGAAAACCACTCCTTTCATCCGAAGCCGTCGCCCACATGTTCACGCGAGTCAACACGACATCGGACTCAAGAGTGGGGGGGACAACTGTTGGGATATACCGATCGACGATCCCGACCGACGACCCCGACCGACGGACGACTCCGACGGACGACCCCGATGGACGACTCCGACGGACGATCCCGACCGACCCCGATGGACGACTCCGACGGACGACCCCGACGGATGACTCCGACCGACAACCCCAATGGACGACTCCGACGGACGACCCCGACGGACGACTCCACCGACGACCCCGACGGACGACCCCGACGGACGACTCCGACAGACGACTCCGACGGACGATCCGACGACCGACAGACGGCTGTCGATAATATCCGACTGAATGTGTGTCGGCTGAACCGACCCATACTGTTTCCGACCGACCGAGCGGCCGAACCCATATTACCGACTCACTGTTGGGGGTGGCAGCCAACATTCGACTTAAGCAAGACACCAGACCAGCCGACGGTGCCTCTGGGTCATCATCCGACGTCTCGACAGCCGAATACCGACGTATGATCGGCCAGCCCTCCCAAATACCTTACGACCGCTATGGACTGCTATCCTGTCAAGGACGTGCTGTGTGATCGCCCTGGAACATTGTCCTGCCAAGGACATGGGTTGATTCTGACAACCCATGGTGATTTGACAGCCCACGACAACTCTGATGGCCTCCGACGATTTGACAATTCTTCCATTGTCTGCGCCATTAATGACGGCGCCATACCGTGCTCCACTATATATATCGGAGAACGCAACAGTACTGAGAGGTCCTTTCGAACCCCCTGAATCCCTCCTCCTCTCTCTCTCTCTCGCACTCTCTCACTGAGCTCCTTAATTCTTGTCTACTGTTGCCTAGTCTCCTCTCTGACTTGACCGTCAGAGGATCTCCGCCGGAGCCACCTCCGGTCAGTGCGGACTTCTTTTGCAGGCGCTCGTTCCCGACGATGAGGGAATTGGCCGCAACAGGATTCAATCGAATTAAGAAAAAAAATTTATCTGATTAAATCTAATTAGATCAAAAAAATTCAATCTACTGCCGATCGTTTATCATGTATAAATCTTTTAAAATCGAAGTAAACAATTTGTAGTAGATTCGGATGGATTGTCGGTTTGGACTTCAATGTTGACCCAATATTGATTTTAAATTCAATATTGGTCCACTTAAATTTATTTATTTTTTTTATCAATTTAATATAAAAAAGATCTAAATTTTATAAGTTATAAATTTTGAATTTATTTTTGAATCAGTACAAAACAAAACAGAAATAGAAAAATTTACTTATCTGAAAGCAATTACATCTGAAAGCTTTCACTTTAAAATTGTTTCAAATTGAAACGCTTCCATCAACAATTCAATATTAATATTCCCATGAATCTAAATGGGTGATGGAGTATTTTTTAAAATAAATATTGAAGTCTAAATGATACCGTCCCAAAAATGAAAATGAGTTTATAAAATAATACATCGGTTTGTTTTGGTTTCATATGAGTTAAAAGTATATGATCCGAATCTGACTATAAATAAATAATTTTTTATAAATTTCAACTCAATTTCATCCGATTTATATCTTGCAACCAACCGCAACTGGTGTTTATTGGGTCCAATTGGGTGGATTTTTTTGGATTTTGATTATTTGCTCAGCCCTGATAGGAGGGTTGAGGATACCCTGGTGGCAGTTATCTGTGGTGGCAGTTATCTGCGGAGGCTTATGGAGAGAGGAACAAAGTAGGATTTTGTTGAATACTTCTTCTATTTCTTTGCGGACAACATTCTCTTTACCTCGATGGAGGTCACCTCAAGGTTAACAAAAAAAGGAAAAGCAAAAAGGGAAATTGACAGGGTTATCCGCTGTTCATGGGCTAGGTGTTGGGCCAAAGCGATATCCATTTTACTCGGGCTTTAGACCAGACCTATTTAAGATTTGATATTTTGTATACCCAAGCTCGGCCTATGATTGTCTTAGACTGAATATTATTCTCTTTTTTTATTTATTCTCAGAATAAACTTATGGTAGGATCTCACTATCTTTTTCTTACAAGAAAAAATTGAATTGACATTTTTCTGCAAGTCCATCATTAGTATGTTCAACTTAATCTACTTCATTCATTTGTTTTTTCTACAAAAGTCTAGAGCCGCATTTAAGATCCCTGGCTCCTTAACGCGGTCTGTAGCATACCTTGTGGTTTTGCACTGCCTCAAGTGGTTTTTTGCTCTATAAGCTGTATGATTGTGTGTATTCATCTCCATGACTATCTCTGTCAGATTAACCATTCATCTGCCTCAACATTCCAGCGCAAGTCTTCTTAAGCTTATGCTAACGAAGCCAACAATCACTGTCATTACATTGGGACAGCCAGTTTGCTGCAGAGTTGGGGACTCTGATATCTGAAGTAACTAAGCACCAAAGCAATATAATTTGACTAGATGACAATGCTGCGCACTTTTCTAAGAGTTCTCTGGCATGTAGGTCAAGCTCCCAATTGAGATCCATTTATGTTTAAGAGGAAAAGGAAGATTAACTTGAGTTTAATGATTGTTTCTGGTAGAAGATGAACTTAATGATTAACTTGAGCCGAACACCAACCACATATGCTTGTCTGATTGCAGAAGAAAATTCCATTGGCTGGTGACCTTGTCAATTGGTAAGTTCCAGTATATCGAACTCATCCATATACAGTCAAAATGACAGTTTATGGAGCTCATCCATATATAATCAAAATGACAGTTTATTGATTGAATTCTGCAATAAATCTGGGAGAAGTGCCTCAGTTCCTCCATTACATTCAAAAAAAAAAACTCGTTTACAATGAACTGCTCTGACATTGAAATAGCCATTTCAGTATTTGGTGATAGAAAATTTTTATGAACAACCATTGTACTAAAACAGAAGAATGTCTGATATATAACTGAGGATTGACACATGCATGCTGAAAGAGTATAGACACCTTTCCATGGACATATTCTTGGAAAAAGAAAAGGATAGAAGCCTGTCGAATATCAGAGCGAGGAAGGGATCAAACTGAGGTCTCCTGTCCTGCATCAACATGAGAGATTTTTCCCGCAATTTCCCTACCAACCAGTTGGCACCCTCTATGGCAATAGTTTGTTAGCAGACCTATATGTAATTCACTCGAGGCATGATACCTTGAGTCAGTACTAACAAACATACACTATAGTTCAAGGAGGCCTTCTAAATAAGAACAGTTTGAATCAGTACCCCAACAAGGCAAACCAGAAAATTACAAATATCGAAAACATTACATAGAATGCCTGGTTGTGAGCTATGGAATGTGTCAAACTATAGCAATAGACAAGCATTCCTTCTAGGCCGGCATGCAGATCTTGTATTAAACAATGCATGTCGAGTCCATTCCTTTGAAAATTTCTTCCTTTCAGTGCTTCTACATGCCTATTTATACCCCACCTTACTCCTTAGCCATGCATCCAGAAGAAGCACCAGACACCAAGAAAAAATGGCTTCTAATGCATGGCTAACTCTTGCCATAGTTCTCGCAACCCTGCTCGGCACACATGCTGCAGACCCTGACATCACATCAGATTTCATAGTTCCTGATGGAGTCACTCCAGATGCCGACTTCTTCACCTTCAAAGAGCTCAAACAGTCCTTGAGGGGTGCTCCCAATGATGCACCATTTAAGGTGAGCAAGGCGAGCCAGTTGGAGTTCCCAGCACTCATGGGGCAGAGCGTCTCGTATGCTGTGCTCCAGTTTGCAGCTGGGGGCATCAATCCACCCCACATCCACCCTCGCTCGGCAGAGCTGCTCCTTGTCGTGCAAGGATGGCTCCAAGTTGGGCTTGTGGACTCCAATAGCACGCTCTTCGCTCAGACGCTTCAGACTGGTGACATGTTTGTGTTCCCCAAGGGCCTGGTGCACTTCCAAGCGAACAAAGACCCCAGATACCCAGCTGTTGCCTTGTCAGCATTCGGCAGTGCTAATGCCGGCACAGTGCCCCTTCCGAAGACCTTGTTTGGCAGTGGCATTGACGAAGATGTGTTGGCCAAGTCCTTCAAGACTGATGCTCAGACCATTGACAAGCTTGTATCAGCTGCCATGGGTTAATTCACTGTGGCATCTGAAATTGCTGGTGTTGATGTCTTGTTGTCTTGGGTTTGTTCATTGTTTGCAAAATCTTGATTAGCTGCTCATTCTTCATTTCTAGAGTTATCTGACATGGAGAATGTAAACTTTCAAATTAATATGATTCCTTTCCTTCTCATCATTACTGCCTCTTTTGTTTTTCTGTTGCGTTTCTTTTTAAGCCCACATTTCCATTCCGTGATTCTAGTTTCTGCTGAACTGACTGAACCATTAGCCTCTTATGGGCCATTTTACAGTAGCTAACTCTTTTTCCAAATTATGGTAATCATTTGAATCGAACAAACATAGTTCATTGACCTGAACCCTTTTTCGGTTATACGGGACACCAAGATGTTGATTGTTTCCAAAGAAAGAAGCAGCCCTCTGAAATCCAAGGGTGACAGAAAAAAAAAAAAAGCAATTAACCCTTCATGTAAATAAACATATACAGCAAAACTTTCTCATCACTTAACACGGATTTGTTCTTCAAATTCATTTTTAATACATCCACCTAAATCTTCTTTATTCTCTTTCTTTTAAAGCACCTTAAGCAGTATCGAAGATCCCCTCCTTGCCAAAATATTGTAGCTTTTCATAGATACTCTGCAAGACTGCAACTGTTATGTCTTCATCTACATCACCATATATAAGCATCTTTCACTAATCTTATGCTAAAGGAGCCTTATAGGTATCAGCACATTTTGAAACCCAATCTCCAGCAGAGTTTGAGATTCCTGATGCCAGAGTGTTTTTCTTCTAAGTAGTAAAAGGGAAGAGAACCTCAGTTAAAAAAAAAAAACAAAAACAAAAACAAAAAACAAGTACATCTAAATATTTCCATCAGTGCAACAAAACATGAAGTTACCAAAACAGAAGCAGAAGAACAACAAATCTAAAGCAGAAATATGACTGCACTATATGAAAATGTCATGTACTAGTCCATGGTTGACTGGCATCCAAATCAAGCTCCCAAATGACATTTTATTGGATGTTCACATCTAATTTAACAAGCAGTGGAGCTTATTTATAAACTTTTACAAATCTCATGTCAAGATATATATATAGATTGGTAATAATGAGCTTATAGATTGGCTTGCTCTTGTTGTTTACTTTCTAATCGCATCATCAAGCAATTAGTCATTGCATATTCAAAGAGTGAATTGGTTTTTAATCACTTTTTTTTTTTTTTTTTGAGAGACAGAGAGAGAGTATAATGAAGTATACCACCATCAAGCCATGATACAGATTATATCACCCAATGGAAATACTTACCTCGGATGCTGCTGACAGCTTACAATTAGCTACAAACCTAGAAGGAAATTGACAAAGGTGCCACACAATAAAGCTGTCACTGTAAGGAACGGATCTGGTGGGAAATTTATACCTAGCCTATTAACTTTGCAAAGTGGCGTTAACATCAAGGAACAGAGGTACGGTAATTTTATGGAGATGATCTGGGGACGTTATACCTTGGAAGTTCTTAACCTAGGCTACAAAATTAAAGGAGATTCTGGATGAAGTTTTACATAGGATGATGGCATCTATTGTCATTGGTCTAGATGATGTACGCCTGGCCCTGTCGGTTGTCAACAAGCCATGCTTCATTAGGTCTTTAGATGATATGGACCATAAGTTGTTTCCATGAAATCCTTTCTTCTCAGTAGGCTTTTCCATCGGCCATGATTTCAAGCTTGTAAGCCTCAGTAAACTAGGACTGAACTTGAAGTTTTGAATTTAGCCTTGACCTTCTAGGATTTTGATTATAAGCCATTTAAAGTTTGTGTTTTCCATATAAGATTCCTAAAGTTGGCTCTCACCAATTTACTCAGCATACTATGATCTAATATTCTAGTATTCTAGCTTATAAAATGACATTGTTTATGAGAAAAAGCTACAACCACCCAAAATGTTTAGAAGAACTAGGCTTTCTTGACCCATTTGATTCTTGAATGAATCCTAGTGATGGTTGGTCTTTAATGATTTTTTCTTTACACATCAAAGAACTTTTATGGGGATTTTAGTATTTGAGTCAGAAATACAAATATGCAATTTCTTATGTGGGATTCTTTAGTTTTAATTTGAAATTTTTTCTTTGTATAACCTCTATACTGTCTTCTCCTTGTCAAACTTAAGATTATGTGATTCGATTTGCACCTTCAGACTTACTTTGCCTCCTCCTTCACATCTCAGACTCATGAATTTAACAACCTAATCACCTAGCTGGCATGATTCTTGGTGATTAAGGATTAAAACAAGACAAAATATATTCTTCAGTCTAGTCAGATAATTACAGAAGTTAAGCCTTTCTTTGTTTAGCCATTAGACATTATATCAGTTGACACAAAAAAGGTGACAAAATTTGCATGAACTTGCATAATTAGTGCAATTTGTCAAACCATACCTATGATGCTGTGATAAGTTAGAGATAATTGCTGATGGAAAATAATCAAAGTGATTGCTTCATATCACCAATGTGCCAACATCTATGCTCTAGAAAAAAGTAGCTAGTTATTACATGACGACTTCATTCATATATTTTACCATCCTTATGTGACTCTAGACTTTCTGAACATCATCATGTTGTGTTTATGATGATAATCTGTATAGCATATATGTCACTCAGTTACTTACAATTGTTATCAACATGGTTTTAACCTTCCGATAAACTCATTCATTATGCACATCCTAACACTTGGAAGGAACTGGTGTCAAGCACAATTACTGATGAACGTATATATTCTACCATGCCGTTCATATAAATGAAGTTGGATCGTATATGTGTGCTTAACTTTCATATTGTTACACATACACATCTGAATGCATAATACCATTTAGCTATATCAATTTCCTCAAAAAAAAAAAAAAAGGCTATGTAAAATTTAACCAGCTTTTAGCAGAATTCAAATCCAATGAGAGCATCATCGAAACAAAGTACAGGTAGCAACTCTCATCTAGATATTCATTAATAACTACCATGATATTCATTAATAACTATCATGTCATGAATTCAAAATGATTGCTTAGTGTGGTCTTGATGCAGGTACGGGATGAGAATCCTTTCCACATGGCTCAGAGTATATGCAACAAATATAGGGAAGTTGTGAAAGCTAACCAAATAAAAAAATGGAGAAGTAATTAAGCATAGAAGGAGTAAGCAAGAACGATACTTAGAAGGCCTCACACTATCGCATGCTTCTCAATCTTGTACCTTTTCACCTTCGATTTTCACACGAGGCCTCAGTAAGAGTCCTAGCCTCCTATCCGTATCTTCTCCCAAACCCCAGCTTTATACCACGAGTTAAACCAGAATGTCACACTGCCAAAAAGAATTAAAGAAATCTCAAATTTTATATAGCATAAGAGTAATGAGGGTTTTATGCATAACGAAGTATAAAAGATTTATATTTATATTTTTTTTTTTAAAGAAACTTTTCTTAACCTAACAGGAATTCTAGGATTCAGAGGGGGTTCTTTATCTGCATTAGGGTGAAAGGAAAAAACAAACAAACTGAGTAAATAGAGATCTTCAATTCTTACAAAACACCTTTTAACAAACTAATAATAATAAAACAACTTTGCACCAAATAAAATAAAAATGTTGCAGTCTAGTCTGAAGGCTAAAACCTGTCCCAAGATAAACCCGTTACCCATCCATGAACTGGAGTCTCAAGATAGGTTCTGATTTGCGACATCGCTTCCAGAAATCCAAATTGCAGCCCATAGAAAAATCCAATGGATCGAGCCTCACGACAGGACGACATGGATATCCGACCAAATGCTCGGCCGAGCTGCGACCGACCCGAAAATATTTACTACAAGAACCCTCGCATTCCCTCAAGCACTTGGCCGCACTCCCGTCACAAAACCACCGCCCGGTTCTCTCTTTTCCTTTGTTTATCGTTGCTGTTGCTGTTACTTGTAATAAATACGTACGCTGCGGGGAGATGGTAACGTTTTTTATTGGGGTGGTCGGTTGATTTGAATAAGGGAGATATGGGCCTGCACATGTACCCATGTGGGGTTACGAGTGGTAACGAGAAAGACTCGAATTGGTGGCTCACCGGCTCATCTGCAACCTGAAGCCAGTGGCTTCTGGTGGAGAGATTATTGCCTACACTACATGCATCAGCATATTCATGCATGCAGCCAATCATCACCGGTGCTCTCTTTAACGATGTATCAAAATGCTTGCTCAATGAATGGAGCCTATGAAATCGGTAGTCGTTATTGGCTACGCGCACAACCACATGATGCATGTGGTGTAGATAACAATTCCTCCTCCTATTGGCTCAAATGATTTGGTCCTGTGAGGATTTTTTTAATTGGCTGTGGTTTGTATGATAATTGATGTTGCAATCACATTATAATGTTTTGAGTCAAGAATTATCATTTCGATACTGGACTCCATATCAGCATCATTCTATTATATTATCATGATATGAAATGATAAGACATATCAAGTATTAGTATAATACCAGACTATATATTGGCTCGATACCGATACGATATGGTACTGATCAGTATGATAAATCTTATATTGAGCAATATATAGCAGATATTTGCATGTCAGTTGTTTAGGAAGAAAATAATTGTTATTGATATTTTTATTATTAATTTAATTAAAATATTTTTATTAAATTGAAATGCGCATATCAAGTCATATTTTTTTTAAAACCCTATGAACAATGATACAATTGGATGATTATAGTAATTTCTATTTTCTCTAAAAAAGCATTTAAATACTTGATTGGGCAAATAAGTTCAACAAGAAGATTGTTGCCACCAGATATCTAGTTTTTCCTAAAATCTTAACTCTCTCTCTCTCTCCCTTCCCCCCACCCCCCCACACCAAGTTTTCCCATCAATGATGAAAGTTCAGCTACATATGGGAGCTAACCCAAGTCTCTTGTATCCAGAAAACGACTTTACCAAGTTGTCTTAGTTGGTAAAGAAAAATCTTAATACAACTTGTCTCATTAAACTATTAATCTACTTGAATTAGACCTAGAGTTGTAGTGTCGCACTCCTAATAAAAATCTAAAAAATGGCATTACTATCGGGACTTCATGAAACTTTGATGATGTAGAGATAATTCATTTACATGGCAAAAGGAATAAATTATCCCCCCTTTTTTCTTACTTAAGATCATCCCATGTGCTAAGTTACCAAAGTAACCCCTCACCTTCTGGAACGATGCAACGGTATCTTGGCAATTGATGAATCAAGTATTCCCAAGAACATGGAGTCTTAAGAGCTAATTATTAAATATATAAAAATTTGACTACTCTAATGCTAGGCTCTTCTTCATTTGCTTGGCATTCTGGGAGGCATAAGCGATGGTTCGTGATCACCTAGAGGAATAAAATCCACAAAAGAAGGCAGTTGTTATTCTTGTTTGTCTCACTCACTATAATAGCTGCATACAAAACCATATACCATTATAAATTAAAAGGATATGATTATATTAGTACAAATCATATCCGGAAGACCAAAATGCGTGTCATTAGCATGATTCGCCCTGGCTAATAATATGATAAAAATTTCCATAAAACATGCAACTGAGTTCAAGCCAAAATGTTTGTGGATCCCTCCCACCTTTGATGTTATATGCTATTAAAAGCTACCATTTGCCTAATCAATTAGACACCACCCTTGAACAAGAACAAATTCTCATGAAAGTTTCTCACCTTAGGCCTTATTCTTAGTGCATATTCAATTAGAGGTTCCATTATTTGGTTATAGTTAATTGACTAAATTAAGAGTTGTGACCATTCATTTAATAGTCCCTTCGATAAGTCAATATAGGATACTACTCTTAGGCCCACCATAGTCCAAGAGGCACCGGCACCAAACTTTATAGCTAGAAGACTTGAGAGGCACCAATACCTAATTTACAGGACCACCTCATATAAGTCCAGACTTACAAATCCCTTGAACCATGCCATGTTATAACCAAACATTCTCAAGTACGTTGCCCTAACCCCTGTACTCCAGCCTCAAGCCAAGCCAAAAGACCCAGAGCCGCAAGCCAAAGCTAAGCGACCATTACCACCAACCAACCACCATGAGATCAAGTGTCCACCATATATATATATATACTTATATAAGAACTAATAATAACAAGACCTAAAGACCCAAGAAGAGAAAGAGAAGAGGGAAGAACCAAGTTGTCCATGACAATGGACAGGAAGACAAGGAGATCGGCGGCGAAGGCGACGCCGTGCATGCCGAGGCTGGTGAGGGGAAACGGGAGGGCGGTGACGACGCCGGCGTCGCTCCTGGACCGCCTCCGGGAGGTGGTGCTGAGGCTTATCATGCTGTCTGCGCTCTCCAAGGGCCCGCGCGAGCACCGCCGAGAGCCGGCCCCGCGCCCCCGCCACCAGCCGGACTCGTACCGGAGCGAGGCCGTGCAGGACTGCATCGAGTTCTTTAAGAAGTCGGCGGTGGGGGCCAAGAGCTCCAACGTCAGCGACAAGTCCGTGGAGGTGGAAGTGGGCTTCACGGCTTTGCCGGTCTTGTAAAGATTTAGGTCCCTGTGGCTTAGCCGGTCTTGTTAAGGTCCGTGTCCCTCTTTGTTTTGCTCTTTTTTTAATTTTCTTTTGTTTGGATGTAAGTGAGAGTGTAAAGGATAGGGAGTGCTGTTGCTCAATTTTACAAAGATTATAGAGGTGGGTGTGTGGATGGTTCATGTACTACATGGATTTTCTTCTTTGTTCTGTGCTTGATCGACAGAGCCTTGGGGACTTTAGTCTTTCTTCTCAAAAATAGATAGCCTTTTGGGTTTGGAGTTTTTTCCCCCTTTGTTTTTTTTTGTTTTGTCCCTTTTTTTTTTTTTTTTTTTTTTTTTTTTTTTGCTTTCTGTGGCCAGGGTTGGTTGCATTGGCTGCTAATGGGCCCGACTAGAACATCAAATGTCACCCGCATGCCAAGTGTGAACATCCTTATTGTCTTAAGGTGACCTTCGGCGACCCAAATTGGATCTGATCCCTGACAATCTAAAAATATATTCTACTGATTAAATATTCTCATATATCGATAATTATTATATTTGATTTACTTTGTAAGTTCAAGATCATCGATCATATAATACTAAAACTACATCTTATATATTTCATTAATTTTACGTCTATTAAAAGAATTTTCAAATAAATTTAAAATCTGTCTGTCATTCCACACACACACAACTAATCAAAATCTGTCATTCCAGACTAATTCAACGGGATCAAAAATAAGTGAAAAATTATCAAAATAATTTTAAGGGATTATCAAATCTTACTAACTAGAAGAAATTTTTCTATGGAATCATCAAATCCTCTCATACTAAAAGAATTTTTTTTCTTAAAGATCAGTATTTTTAGAAATAATTTTCTTGTTGGACTGAGGGATACTTGCATCTGTAAATCTCAGTCCAATACCACTTCCGAGATAATCTTGAAAATCTATCTTTCAGAATGAATTTCATATTATTGGGTTTGTAGAAGTATGAATGATATGGAATCACTATCTTATTGGATTGCTTGGGTAAAAATAAATATGGTGATCTCATCTTCTCCATTTACATCATCATTGATTTTGGGATCATCACCTCATACTAAATGCCATCTATGATTTTAAAAATGATTTATTTTACAAAAATATCAAAAATCCGATCGAAATCCTGTATTAAGCATGAGGGCAACCCCATGTTGTATAGTCTATTGTCAATTGACCTTTTCTCTCTAGAGGGAAAAAGATGGGCTAGACAGCATATCACTTTTTTGAAAAAAAAAAAAAATCAAGGAGACAAACTCCATTACGTCTCCAATACATCACAGTGCTGTAACAAAACTCAGCCAATGGAAGGTCCCCATCTTAGGGTTATTGAGCTACTGTTTTCCTATATCCTCAGTGAATGGTGATAAACAAAGCCTTTTTGTGGGCAAATTAGAGTTAGGAATATGAGAAATTACTACTTGTAATTAAAGATTGCCGAGGGATAGGCTGTGCCATCACCGTTGCCAAAGAAACATAAGAAACGTGCAAAAGTTAAGATTGTTGCTACCACTGATATTTTCTACTATAATTGTTAGATTTGGAATTAATATTAATTTCAAAATTATCATTGTTGGGTATAAAATATCCATAGCCGAAGTTCTCAGCAGGATCAACTCCGAGAAGCTCCGCCCGGACTCCTACGGGAGCCGGACTCCGTCGCCAACTTCAACCGCAAGAAGGACTCCGCCCGGCTCCCGTAGGAGCCGGGCTCCGTCGCCGACTTCAACCGCCGGTAAGATCCGTCTGGACTCCTACGGGAGCCGGACTTCGCACCTGACTTTAATTGCAGGGGACTCCGCCCGGACTCCTACGGGAGCCGGGCTCCGTCGCCGACTTCAACTGCCGGTAAGATCCGTCCGGACTCCTATGGGAGCCGGACTTCGCACCTGACTTTAATTGCAGGAGACTCCGCCCGGACTCCTACGGGAGCCGGGCTCCGTCGCCAACTTCAACCGCAGAAGGACTCCGCCCGGACTCCTACGGGAGCCGGGCTCCGTCGCCAACTTCGACTGCCGGTAAGACCCGTCCGGACTCCCACGGGAGCTGGACTTCGCACCTGACTTTAATTGCAGGGGACTCCGCCCGGACTCCTACGGAGCCGGGCTCCGCCCACAACTTCAACCGCAAGAAGGACTCCGCCCGAACTCCTACGGGAGCCGGGCTCCGTCGCCAACTTCAATCGCAAGGAGGACTCCGCCCGGACTCCTACGGGAGCCGGGCTCCGTCGCCAACTTCGACTGCCGGTAAGACTCGTCCGAACTCCTACGGGAGCCGGACTTCGCACCTCACTTTAATTGCAGGGGACTCCGCCCAGACTCCCACGGGAGCCGGGCTCCGCCCATGACTTCAAGGAGGACTCCGCCCGGGCTCCTACGGGAGCCAGGCTCCGTCACCAGCTGGGACCGCTGCCGAACTTCAGCCAACGAATCCCACTTTCTGGCGCAACACAACAACCACCACGATCCTGCTCCACTTCCTGCGACGATTCCGCGCAGCTCCATCACTCCCCGACAGACCGCTATGACGGCCACGATCCTGCTCCACCTCCTGTGACGGATCCCGTGCGACTCACTATTCCCTGGCAGACCGCTATGATGCCCATGATCCTGCTCCACCTTCTGTAACGGATACTGCGCGATTCTTCCATCCGCAGGCAAGTCGCGACAACGGATGCCGCTCCACTCCCTGCGGCAGACTCCACGTGGTGCGCTGCAGTGAGGGCCACGGGTCTACTCCACTACTCCTCGCAACAAATTCCTCCTGACGGTGGGCGCCCACTACGAGACGGTTATAAACGTCGCTATCAGTCTATTGAGCCCTCCGCCTATAAAAAAGAAATCCCAGATACGTTATTCCCTAAGCTCTCATTTTTTACCTCAAAACTCTGCTAAATTCTCCGTTCGAGCACTCCATTCTTGTTAAGGCAGAGAACTGACTTGAGCGTCGGAGGATCTTGCCGGAGCAACCCCACCTCCGGTTTAGACTTCCTTTGCAGGTCCCGGCGGCGACCGCGACTCCCCCGACTCCAGCTTCTCCGACGCGAGCGGATTTTTGCACCAACAGGATTGGCGCTAGAGGAAGGGTGTGTGTCTTCGCAGTACCCTTGCTCTTAAAGGAGCGCTCAACGGAGCCGCCTCCGATCGTCTCCTCCGGCACCCACTCCTTGTTTCCCCCACGGGTCCTTACTTGATGCCTCCCCGCAAGGCGTCCACGCGGCGGTCCACAGCCTCCGCGGCCATATCTCAGGCTCCGGCCTCCCTTCCTGTTTCTCAACCTCCTCCTCCTCCCCCGGCGGCGGCGGTCGGTGTGGAGCAGTTTGACCTACTGACGCAGCAGGTCAAAGGCCTCACAGAAGCTGTGCAGGCTATCAGCAACAGCAGCCGCAAGCATCAGTACGCCTGGAGAGGGTGTCCCCGGAACACCAGAATCCGACGGCGGGGTGAGCCCCTGGGCCAGCCGCCCCGTCCTTCCTGGGAAAACGAACCCGAGGGTGGAGAGCCCTCAATCAGACCACGACTCCACCCCTGGAAGATCCCTGCCCCCATTTTGCCAGAGGACTCTCGAGACCCGAAGTCGGAAGGATTTTCTGGACCGAAGGCTCCAGGAGATGAACCGGCGGATCGAAGAACTCCGCCACGCTCCCCCCGCTTATGGTGAGGATATTTTCTTTCTCTCAAATGATCATGCAGGAACCGATCCCGCCAAACTTCAAGCTCCCCCAGTTCGAAAGCTACGACGGGACTTCGGACCCGGTTGATCATCTGGAGGCCTTCCGGATGATGATGCTGCTTCACGGTGCTCCCGACGCCATTCTATGCCGGCCTTCCCATCCACCTTGAAGGGAGCGGCGAGGAACTGGTACTCGACTTTGAAACTGGATACCATCTTTTCCTTTGATCAAATGAGCCACCAATTTGTGGCCCATTTTGTCAGCAGCCGACGCCCCCGGAAGGGTTCGGAGTCCCTCATCAATATCAAGCAGAAGGAAGGGAGTCCATTCGGGCCTACATCAACCGTTTCAACATCGCGGTGCTGGAGGTCCGGAACTTGGACCAATCAGTCGCAATGGCCGCCCTGAATGGTGGCCTTCAGAAGAATGACCTTTTGTTCTCCCTGAAGAAGAAGTACCCCAGGAATTTTGCTGATTTGCTGGCTCGGGCTGAAGGGTACGCCCGAGCGGAAGAAGCCTTCAAAATGAAGGATGAAGAGACAGCGAGGGAGCGGCAGGCGGGAGACTCGAATAAGCCCGCAATCGAAAAAAGGCCAAGAGAAGCCCAGCCGCGTTCTCGATCCCCTCCTGGGCACAAGCGTGCCCATACTCCACCCCGGGTGCGCAGGCAGAGAAGCCCGGATCGCGGGGTTCGGCGGAGTTCCCCACCGGGGAGATTCCGCAACTACGCCCCCCTCAACGCCTCGAAGCCCAGGTACTAATGGAGGTCAGGGAGCAGCTCCCTAGACCGGAGAGGATGCGCACACACCCCGGGAAGCGCAACCCCAACAAGTTCTGTTTCTACCACCGCGACCACGGCCACGACACGGAGGAATGCATCTAGCTCCGGGATGAGATCGAGGAGCTCATCCGACGAGGTCGACTCGACAGGTTCATCCGACGCAGGTCTGAGGATAGAGGAGATCGGCCAAGGGCCCTTCCACAACCTGAACCACCAAGAAGGGAGGAGCAACCCGGGGACCGACCTCCCATCGGGACCATCGACTCCATCACCGGAGGGCCTCAAGGAGGAGCAGACCTTCCGCAACCATGGAATTCGAGAAACCTGTAAATGTATCACTTACGATCTCACCTTGAATCTAAATTTCTTTCTACTTGACGTACTCTTCCCATCTGGCATGGATTTATCACGACTGGATATAACCCCTTCAAACGCCTGAAACAAAGTTATGTTAGGAACGAGGGGAGAACCTCATCCTAACATACGTAAAACGAAAGTTCGATTATCTCGAGATCGGATTGGGGGGAGAGGCCCTGCAACGCCCATATGCGCCCCCACAGCCCTGTTAGGAAAAGGAGGAAAACCTCGCCCTAACTTGAGCAAGGTCGAAGGCCCGGTTCTTTTAGACCGGATGGAGGGAGAGGCCTTACAGCGCCCTAATGTGCCCCCACAGCCATGTCAGGAACAGGAGGAGGACCTCATCCTGACATGAGCAAAGTTAAAAGCCCGGTTCTTTTAGACCAGATGGGGGGAGAGGCTTTACAGCACCCTGATGTGCCCCCACAGCCATGTCAGGAACAGGAGGAGGACCTCGTCCTGACATGAGCAAAGTCAAAGGCCCATTCTTTTAGACCGGATGGGAGGAGAGGCCTTACAGCGCCCTAATGTGCCCCCACAGCCATGTCAGGAACAGGAGGAGGACCTCGTCTTGACATGAGCAAAGTCAAAGGCCCGGTTCTTTTAGACCGGATGGGGGGAGAGGCCTTACAGCGCCCTAATGTACCCCCACAGCCATGTCAGGAACAGGAGGAGGACCTCGTCCTGACATGAACAAAGTCAAAGGCCCGGTTCTTTTAGACCGGGTGGGGGAGAGGCCTTACAGCGCCCTAACGTACCCCCACGGTCATGTCAGGAATGGGAGGAGAACCTCGCCCTGACTTGAGCAAGGTCGAAGGCCCGGACTCCTACGGGAGCCGGGCTCTGTCTGTGACTAATGCGGCAAGGGAGACCCCGCCCGGACTCCTACGGGAGCCGGGCTCCGTTCGTGACTCATGCGGCAAGGGAGACTCCGCCCGGACTCCCACGGGAGCCGGGCCCCGTCCGTGACTTCTGCAGCAAGGAAGACTCCGTCCGCCCTGGCAATGGCCCTTACACGCCCCCGCGGGAACGGGGGGAGAACCTCGTCCTGATGGTGACAAAACCCGACCACCCAACAAGGTCGGATGAAGGGAAAAAGCCCCTCAGCGGCACCTCCACGCTCCTATGCAACCCCGCAAAAAGTGAGGGTAGGGCCCTCACTCTGAGAAGAAAAGAAAAATTAAAAAGGAAGGGTGACGAGCTACGACGGAAACAGATGAAGGACGGACCGCACCAAAGACAGGGAGTTCCTACCAAACACCCCCGGCCTCTAAGATGACTCCCGACACAGGTCAAGAAGACAGCGACGTCCCCGAAGTAATGCGGAGTCCGGACCGCCAAGCTCGGGCTTACGGCCATGTACGACGAGGAAGGCAAGCTAACGCATCGACGATCGAGCGCCTCCCAACGACGTCAGCATCAGACAAGTCGAACGACAAGAAAAGTTCAGCGGACGACAATTTAATACAACGCACGGACGAGGTAACACAAAACACCCTTTTCATTCCATTTCCAAAATACACACTACAAAGTCCGGAAGGCCAAAGAAAGAAAAGCAAAACGACAAAAGCGGGATAAAACAACAAAAAGAGAAGTATATACATGAAAAAATGGAAGGGCGAAAAGAGCTCTAAGGAGGCTCTGCTCCCTCCGACCTAGAGTTATCTGCTCCACCCCTCATCCAAGACTGCCTCAGATTCTCAATTTCTTCTTCTAGCTCCCCCCTTTTCTGCAGCGCGTCCTGGAGCGCCCGGTGAAGTCGCTGGCTCTCGACCTCCGCCTCTCGACGCCTCTTCCTCAAGACCTCAGATTCCGCCTCCGCGTCCGCGACGGCCCGCTGCTCGTATGCCAGTTGTATCTTCAGTTGTTGCAGCTCGACTGTCTTTTCCCCGAGGGCGACAGAAATCCCTTCAACGATTCCTCTTAAGGACTGGAGCTCATCAGAATCCCGGCGGAAGTAAGCTGAGCCCTGTTGGCCAGCTGCCTCTGGAGACGGGCGACTTCGTCGGTCGCCGCCCTGAGTCTCCCTCTATATTCCTCCACCTGTCTGCGCCAGCTGGCCCGATGCACGTCGTGGCTCACCTCGGCGTCCTGAAGCTATCACTGAAGATCGGAGACCTTCGACCACTCCTGGTCGCCGTCGGCCCGGGCCAAGAGCCGAGACGAACTTCCTTCCAGCTGGCCGATCTTCCCCTTCGCGGCCGACAGTTCCACCTTGAGGGCGCTAATCCTGGCGGCCTGAGCCCAAATTCGGTCGCTGGCGCTCTTCTTGCATTCCTCGAGCTCCTTCGCGAAGTTCGCCTTCCTCCGGCTATACTCCATGATCCCCTTCACGTGGAGATTCCGAAAGTGGGTGGCCTCCACGGTGGCTTCAGAATGACCTTCTCTCAATCTGCGAAGCTCGCCTTCCATCTTCTTTGACTTCTTTGTCAAGTGAAGGACTTCCTTCTTCAGCCGCTGGATCGTCGACTTTAGCGGGACCCCCAGGGGCAGGGGAAGTGCTTCTGCAGGACACTGCCATCGGAAGGTAAAAGCGTCAAAGCACGACTCATCGCAGGGAGAAAAGCGGAGAGAAGAAGGGGAGGGAGGAGAATCCATCCGCAATGAGAAATTCAACTTTATTGATTGGATGATTTTCGAAGACAAAAAAAAAAGAAGAAGAAAAGAAAAAATTACGATGAAATGAAAATACAAGGTCGGAGGTCTCAGACCTCGGGGGCGGGGGTTGGAGAACTCGGCGTCCCCGGCAAGAGGGCTGCGACAGCAGTGGTGGCTGGCGAGGGACCGGCCTCATCTTCGGACTCCTCGCCCAGAAGCTGAAGTCGAGCTCCGAAAATTTTCTGGCCACCTTCTCTTGGCAGAGCTCGAACCCCTTGATGAACGCCTCCTGGCCGAATTGGACATTCAAGTCCCTCATCTCCGTGGAGGCCTTGAATTCCTCTACCGCAAGGACTCTGGCCTCCGAGACCAAGATCGAAATCTGCTCAGCCAAGTTGGCGACCTCGGCCTCCGCCTTTCTCGCCGACTCCTCCAAGGCCTGCCTCTCCTCCTCCCGGGCTTGTTTCTCTCTTTCCAGGGCCTCTTGGAGGGCGGCTGCTTCGGTCGTCTTTGCTTGGAGATGAGCAACCTCGACCTGACAGTGCTCCTCCACCTGGAGGATGTCCCTCCTCGCACGGTTCACCGCCTCGATATTGGCGAGGAGCTGGTGCCCAATCTGCAAGGACGGCTAGGGGATCAGAACAAAGGCCTAATAGCCAGGTAAATAAAGATTCGCTTACCTCAAGGAAGGATCCCAAAGAGTCCCAGGCCCGCTGCTCAGGATCGGCGTGGTTGATCCTCTCGACGACGTCGGGCAGAATGCAGCCGTCGATCAACCGCCTGATCAGGTCCCTGTCATTGAAGGGATTCTCCGGCCCCTCTTCGGAGCAGAGGGACTCGTCAGCAACAGTTCGACGGCTGCCCGCCCTGCGGGCCACCGACTTCCTTCTCTTTCCCCTCTCGACTACGGGCGCCTCCGTGGAACGGACCCCCGAAGCAGGGGCCCCAGTCGGCGGGCTCCTCGAGGAGGCCCGGGGAGCCGTCGCCTCGGCATCCGAGGGAATGTCAATCGCTGGAGTCTCCTGGGCGGGTGCGGCCAAGCTCGACTCCTCCGCCCTGGCCCTCTTCGCCGATCCGGAGGTCGCGACTCCCTTCCTTTTGTGGGCCCTGAGGCCCCTGGCAAGCATCCGCGCTGTTTCGGCATCCATTCCTTAAAAAAAAAAAAGAAGAAGAAGAAGAAGAAGAAGAAAAAGAAGCAAACCGATCAATCAGGAGTCAGAAATTGAAAAAAAAAAGGGAAGAGAAAAAAAGAAAAAGAGAGAGAAGGAAGAAGGGGTAAAAAAAAAAGAGAAAGAAAAAGAAGAAAGGCGGGAAAAAAGAAGATAAAGGAAAGGGTGAAATACTCGTAGGATCCTGGGGGCTCAAGCCGATGTTGAACAGAAATTGCTCCCTCAAAAGATTGGGAAGGGAAGGAGCGGAATAGGCAAGAAGCTTCCGGGCAGCCTGGAGGTCATCCTCCCCCAGGCTGGGGGCCCGACGGACAGAATCCCTCAGAGAGCCCCAAGGGGGCAGGCCCAGCCTCAGGGTCGGGCAGTGGACGAAGAGGTATTTCTCCTTCCAATTGTGGATTGAAGAAGGGGCGCCTTTCAGCAACCCCTTCTTGCCAAACTGGAGGGAGAAGTACCACCAGTCCTTCACCGAAGGATGGCGCTTGAAAGTATAGAAGTGCCTAAATAGGGAGAGGGACGGTTGGACCTCGACTACGTGGCAAAGGGAGAGAAATCCTATCAAGAACCTAAAAGAATTCGGAGCCACAGAAGCCAAGGAGATGTCTAAGAAGCGGAAGAGGGCGACAACAAAGGATGGAAGCGGAAGCCGGAGTCCGGCACGGAACGCCTCCTGGTACAGGCAAAAACGACGGGTGGAGGAGTGCTAGCTCGGTCAGAAGGGCTAGGCAACTCCAGGTCGTACTCCGGAGGGACTCCATACTGAACTCTTATCAGAAGGAGTTCCTCGGAGTCAGGAACATGGAATGGCGCCCAGAGCAAAAACCGAGCAGGGCCCAGCCCCAGACGCAGGTTCGTCAACAGAGCAAGGGACCTGGAGGTTTGAGGCGGAAGAACTCCCGGAACTGCAGGGAGCGGAAGAGCCGGACGACATTTCGGGTAGCTTCGAATGAGGGCTCTAAGGATCCCGATGAAGACGGGCAGAATGAGGGGCGAGAGGTCACAGGAAACTAACTCGGAGGAACACAAAAAATAATGGCAAAAAAGAGGTCCCTAAGCGGTGGGAAGAAAGATGGAGGTGCTGGAACTAACCTAGATCGCTCTGAGGGACCAGAAGGACGAAGACAGGGACGACTTGAAGGGCGCCTACGGCTCGAGAAGATACCAACTGAAACAGGGCTCTCGAAGGAAGGCAGACACTGTTAGAACTTTGGAACAGGAATAGGGCCCCTAAAGGTGGAAGGACGGGTTTAAATAGCCCCTGGGATCCGGCGCCATAATGATCGCGAATCCCCCCAGGCCAGCCCGCGCCCGACACGTGTCCCACTCCCCCGACGGGCGGCTAAAAGCGGCTGACAGATCGGCAGAGCCATTATGGCACCGTACCTGGGCCAGTGTACCGGCGGAAATTTCGAAAGGTCCCTTCGTTTCGTCCCGATTTGAAAAGACTCCAGCACGCGCACATTTAATGCCAAAATATCTAGGGGCGGTCGTACGCAGGACTCGAGGGGACAACTTCGGCTATGCCAATCTCTCTGTACTTCCTTCATTCGAAATTCAAACTCGGAAGTAGGGGGACTGGTGTTGGGTATAAAATACCCACAGTCGAAGTTCTCAGCAAGATCAACTCCGAGAAGCTCCGCCCGGACTCCTACGGGAGCCGGGCTCCGTCACCAACTTCAACCGCAAGAAGGACTCCGCCCGGACTCCTACGGGAGCTGGGCTCCGTCGTCGACTTCAACCGCCGGTAAGATCCGTCCGGACTCCTACAGGAGCCGGACTTCGCACCTGACTTTAATTGCAAGGGACTCCGCCCGGACTCCTATGGGAGCCGGGCTCCGTCGCCGACTTCAACCGCCGGTAAGATCCGTCCGGACTCCTACGGGAGCCGGACTTCGCACCTGACTTTAATTGCAGGGGACTCCGCCCGGACTCCTACGGGAGCTGGGCTCCGTCGCCAACTTCAACCGCAAGAAGGACTCCACCCAGACTCCTACGGGAGCCGGGCTCCGTCGCCAACTTCGACTGCCGGTAAGACCCGTCCGGACTCCTACGGGAGCTGGACTTCGCACCTGACTTTAATTGCAGGGGACTCCACCCGGACTCCTACGGGAGCCGGGCTCCGCCCACAACTTCAACCGCAAGAAGGACTCCGCCCGGACTCCTACGGAGCCGGGCTCCGTCGCCAACTTCAATCGCAAGGAGGACTCCTTCCGGACTCCTACGGGAGCCGGGCTCCGTCGCCAACTTCGACTACCGATAAGACTCGTCCGAACTCCTACGGGAGCGGACTTCGCACCTGACCTTAATTGCAGGGGACTCCGCCCGGACTCCCATGGGAGCCGGGCTCCGCCCACGACTTCAAGGAGGACTCCGCCCGGGCTCCTACGGGAGCCAGGCTCCGTCACCAGCTAGGACCGCTGCGAACTTCAGCCAACGAATCCGCACTTTCTGGCGCAACACAGCAACCACCACGATCCTGCTCCACTTCCTGCGACGGATTCCGTGCAGCTCCATCACTCTCCGACAGACCGCTATGACGGTCACGATCCTGCTCCACCTCCTGTGACGGATCCCGCACGGCTCCACTATTCCCTGGCAGACCGCTATGATGCTCACGATCCTGCTCCACCTTCTGTAATGGATACTGCGCGATTCTTCCATCCGCAGGCAAGTCGCGACAACGGACGCCGCTCCACTCCCTGCGGCAGCTCCACGTGGCACGCTGCAGTGAGGGCACGGGTCTACTCCACTACTCCTCGCAACAAATTTCTCCTGACGGTGGGCGGCCCACTACGAGACAGTTATAAACGTCACTATCAGTCTATTGAGCCCTCCGCCTATAAAAAGGAGATCTCAGATACGTTATTCCCTAAGCTCTAATTTTTTACCTCAAAACTCTGCTAAATTCTCCGTTCGAGCACTCCATTCTTGTTGAGGCAGAGAACTGACTTGAGCGTCGGAGGGTCTTGCCGGAGCAACCCCACCTCCGGTTTAGACTTTCTTTGCAGGTCCCGACGGCGATCGCGACTCCCCCGACTCCAGCTTCTCCGGCACGAGCGGATTTTTGCACCAACAATCATCATCTTGGAACCTTCTTCATTTAAAATAAAGTTTTTTATGAAGTATAATTCAACTTTGAGGAAGAATCCGGCAAATTCACCTAATCAATTAGATAGTGCCGGCTTAAGGGTAAGGCCACCAAAGCAAGGGCTTTAGGCCCCAATTTGTTTTAGGGCCCCAGGCCCCCTTCTTCTACCATCCATCTGCACCACATCTAGCCATCCACCTACGGGCACGAGAAGATGAACGGCACTAGAGACAAAGACGGAGACGGCGAGATAAGAGACGACAAGCGGGAGCGACGAGACAGGAATGGGTGAGGAGGCCACGAGGCGGAGAAGAGCGGTTGTCCGTCGGGGCCGTGGGCGAAGAAGTTGGCAATTCGGGCAGTGGGGTCGCCGAAGAGCTTGCAGAGGGAGGCCTTGAGGCAAGTGAGGGCGACACCAATGAGAAGGCCATCAAAGGCACTGGTGGTACCACCGTCGATAGAGAGGATGCGGACCCGTCCCACCATTCGATGGTAACGATCTGACTTGAGGGGCATCTCTTGATCTCTGACGGCGGACATTCTACGCTTGAGGGATATCTCCAGCGGGGCAGAGTTTCAGGCTTCCGACAGCACCACGGCGGGGGGTTTTCGGGCTTCCGACGTCTGAGCGACGACAAGGAAGGCGGAAGGTCAGAGTCTCCATGCATCGGTTTGTTTCTTTTATTTTTTTTTTTTTCCTGAGTCACGACACATGTGGCAACTAGGACTGGCAATAGTGTGGTCAAAGAAATAATGCTGCATTATTTTTTTTTTTATAAAAATAAGGTTCAACTTGAATCGTGCTATGGATTCCCTTCACTTTTAACAGTACCTTTTGTAACAATCATGCTAAATCTTTACTATTATAGATGGAGGCCACTTATCCCTACTTCAGCATACTACACACCTTTTGTTCAGGTTCAAAGTTTGGCTGGGTTACTCAGATTAATGTTCTTTTTCTAACGATTTTTATACCTTTTGGATCTACTTTATTATTCATAGTTGTTGTTTCTTTTATTTTCTTTTTACTTTTTGAACTTAGTCCTCTCCGTTTACTAATGCAAATGTTTGTATTGGGGCTATGTTCAGAAGTTTTGTACATAGTATATATTTCTAAATAAACTCCTATAGCCGTGTACAAAAAAGGCTTAATATGAAGGGCAAACAGAAATATATGAAGGCTAATTCTTGTACTAAAGTTATATCATTTTTTAGAATGGTACAGTATATATATTCATTATTTTCTTCTTCTACTAAATGATAAAAAATTTTACACAATAATATATCTGATCTAACTCTTAAATCATTGTCACAAATATATTGAAAAAGTCATATTGAAAGTGTTAAAGCAATAAGATTTCAAGCTCCACAAATAAGAGATGTTTTATTGAAATTAACAGAAATTAGTGAAAATTCTAAAACTAAAAGTGAAGCTAATTGCTTAGCAACATATGAGTTTGAAAATTTTAAATTTTTGTTGGGTATGACTATTTGATATAATATATTATTTGCTGTTAACTTAGTAAAAATTTATAATCAAAAAATATGCATATTGATGTTGCTATAGAACAACTAAAAGGTCTTCTTTCTATTTTTGAAAAATATAGAGAATATATTTGCATCTACTATGATTTTTTTTAAAGAAATTATATTTGAAATAAAAATAGAGCCTAAATTTTATGATAAATGTATCATTTATAGAAAGAAATAATTTGATGATAATATTTACAATTAAATAATAAAATCTTTTGAAGAAATATTTAGAATTAATTATTTCTTATATATAGTAAATCAAGCAATTTTTTTACTCCGAAGAAAATTAGAACAGTTTCAGATATATTGAAAATATATTTAGTTTTGTATTTAGCGATAAAAAATCGAAGTCATTAGACAATGATAGTTTGAAAAAATATTGTCTTAATCTTGAATATTTCTTAAAATATAATAACTACTATGATATTGATGATTTAGATTTATTTTTAGAGCTAAAAATTTTAAAAAAATTATACAAGTGAAAAATAACAGTCCAATGGATATACTCAATTATATAAAATGACTCAACTCTTTTTCAAATACATATATTATTTTTAGAATAATATTAATAATTTTAATAAGTGTTGCTTCGGTAGGAAAAAAAATTAAAATTAAAATTAATAAAATCTTACTTAAGATCAATAATATCTCAAAAAAGATTAAATAGATTAACTATATTATAAATTGAAAAAAAAATATTAGAAGAACTTTATTATAAAATTTAATTAAAAAATTTGCATATCAAAAAGTTAAAAAAATAAAATTTTAGTAAAAAAATTTACATAAAGTTTAATAAAAAAAAATCATATTTTAGTATTTAATTTTAGACCTCCCAATGTGTTGAGCCACCCCTGCAATTAGATTTGGCACCACATTAATCTTCCAAAAATTGGTGCGAGACTTTAGGCCAAGGCAATTAAGATTAGAGGGAGGCATGTCGTAGAATTTAAACGCCATGTGTGGGTGATCTATGCTGGTGGGTGCAACCCAGTCACGCTTACATGTGCCATCATTGAGATTTATTTAGAAATGGGATCAATTAATTTATATCTTTATATTAATAGCTGCGTCTAACTGTAGTGGTGTATACGCTCAGATATGTTAAACTAGAAATTAATCTATTATTATCATGTACAAGCATACATTTCCAAAAACTCTATAAACTCATAAAATAAGATTAATTGGAAGGATGTTAATAATTTTTTCATCTTTTTATAATAAGAGATGTATGACATGATTGGTTGTGATTGTAGATAAACTTGCATACATTATAAACTAATCGAGTCTATTGTTGTGCTTTTACCTTCACAATCTTTTAGTGCTTAATTTCTTTGGATTGATGCTAAAAATCCATATAATATATTTAATGCTAATGCTAAATATCTACAAATGATATCTTATAGTAGTTAGTTAAGCAAATAAATGGTTGAGTATTAGAGTAATATTAATGGTTTTGGCTCTATAAATTCTCTCTGCTTTCCTTTATTCAGGGATCTAGGATTTAGGGTTTACGTAGCAATGCCACCAACAGTTGCCTCCAGATCACTTCTATCCTCCATCGAAATATGTTTCATAGTAGCACAAGCAGTAGGGAAGATGATCAACAATGTTTTGATCACCGTATAGTCCGAGGCATCAATAAAGATAGTTCATGAGGCTCATTCATTGAAGATGACTTCAAATTCATGGACCATGGCCATCGACATGGTTTTGCAAATAGGAAAAAGAATACTTAATAGAAGCAAGGGAGAAATTGGGGGATACCAGGGGTGGGGGGTAGTGTGTGGTGGAGGTCTGGGGAGAGATAGAACCATACTAGCTTTTATCAAATCCTTGAGATTTTTCTGATAAAATTAAGTTAGATGTCTCTCATTCGATCGGTCAATCCTATACTTATCAAAAGTTTGAAAATTACAAGTATCATAAAGTTGACAAAGCTCGATAATTTTTGTTCATGTGACCATACATCAAAGAAAAAAAACAACTTTTCCTGTTGAATATGTCCAAAAAAAATCTTTAACAAATGTTTTGTTGAATCTTGAATTACTTCTAGATCTTCAAACTATTATAGTCCGTTTGAAATGCAACATCTGTTGCCTTTATTTATCGAACAAATTTTAATGATTTCAAATATATCATGAATAAGTCACTTATTCCAAGTATAATAGTGGTTAAACCCCCCCTTTATCCTCTCTTTATCGAAGAAAATGACCTATTTAAACCTCCACTAATGTTATATGATATTATAATAAAAATATTATATATATTAAATATTATTATAAATAATATCATATAATAGTAAAAATTATTGTGATCTTATTTTACAATATAGTATATGTTGGGGGAAATTTGTATAGGCCGAAGATGCGAAGGAGCTCAAGGTCCAAAATAGTCGGATTCAATTCCTGAAAGTGCGAAGCCGCGCTCAACTCATGATCCACCTCTACCTGATTTAAGCTATAGCTAATCTTTGGCTTACATCGGCTAAGTGAAAATTGACGCCGAAGATTCGTTAATATAACTTGGCAAGTCTTATTTGGAATCGTTGGTAGCCCCCTAGTGGCCTATCTGTTAGTATCGACTTTCAGAGTTATCTGCGAATAAGCAAACCGACTGGGCATCTGTTCATAGTCAGTGGTTTTCGATTGAACAAGCATCAATAACGAATAAATCTCATACTTAATGATCAGCCTAACTCTCGACCAAGGACTCTCTTTCTAAGAGAAAAATCGTAACATCCGATCCTTCTTGGACCCTATTCACCAACAACGACTTGTTCGATGACCCTCTCAATAGCTGCCGATACCCCTCCACCGACCAACCGAATCATCTGAGCAATCGGATAAAATATCCTAACAAATGTTCAGAACATGACAGATAAAATATCCTAACAAACTTTCAGAATGTGGCTACATAGCGATATGGACACCCATGACTAACAATCTGATTAGTGGACGAACAGCAAGCAGCCTACTCGATAGCCTATAGGCTCAGATCTAACAATCTCCAGACTCGTCTATAAGAAGATACGAAAAAGGAGACTTCAAGATAAGCCATCACTCTACTCCTCACGTTCCTTCTTCTGTTGAACGAGATTATGACTTGAACATCGGAGGATTCCTATCGAAACAATCTCTGATCAGAATTTTTTTTGCAAGTTCACCCTCGGGAGACTGATCTCGACCGTCCGCTCCAGCTCCTTCAACGCCGATCGAAATCTCGCACCAATAATATAAAATATATCATGTATAATATTTTAATATATAATATACCATAGAATAATATTATCATATTATTATATGATATACTAGGCTAGTTTATCGATGATAAATTTGTTCAATTCCAAAAAGAATCACCATTTTCATTCGCTCATTCTCAGACAGAAACCAGATTTGCATTTCTTATGATCTTGTCCCCATCAGAATTTAAATCATCTCTATGAAATAGAAAATAAAATTTACACTGATTTATACATATGTAAATTAATAAAATATAAACCCAATGGGTGGCTAAAAGTATGACAGAACGAAAAATTACCATACGTCAATGCAAAGCCAACAAAATTTGCAGAACCCGCTTCTCGTCAGGATTAAAAATAAGATAGGTAAATTACAATGACTTCCTTCGAAGTTTAAGATAATTACAAACTTTCATCAAACATCTTAATAATATATATTTTAATATTTTATTACCTAATTTTTATTATATATACAATATATAATTTTTTACAAATATTTTTTATTAAATAAATTATCAATTTATTTGATAATTTTTACTAATATCCTCACAATTGAATTTATTTGTTTTAAAATATTTTTAATTTTTTTATTTTTGAAATTTTAATTTTTTATTTTTTATCAGGAGATTATGTGTTTACTTTAGAAATGTTTAGGAGGATCATATAATTACCCCAGTTCTCGAAAAGAGTCAGGATAATTTATTCAAATAAAATATATCTAAAGCATCCCTCATTGCCGGAGAATAAAACAAAATATATCGACCCGAGTTCGACTCGTCAGGTTACCGACTCTCCCACCACTCCGTCAAGAAGGTTGACACTTCTTGACAATGAAGGCCACAAAGAGAACCGGCGTTTAATCTCTCTTCTGGCTGATAGCAATAGTAAAATTACTCGATAAACTGGAGATCCAGATAAGAAATAAGATGCCAGGTTTCCAATTAATTGGAGAAATCTAATCTCAATCATTGTTATCTTCTTTTATTCTTGTTCATTAAGAATAATTTGTAATTTGGGGCTTAGCGCAGGCGGGGCGCTGGAGAGGGAGGAGAGGGTCTCCATGGAGCTGACGGACGAGGTGCTTAAGAGCATGGAAGTCGGCATGGCCTTCCGAGATTACGTACGCCGCCTTGCCCTCCTTTCGTCCCTTTAATTGACGCTCTTTATTTTCCTTTATTTTCTCTTTGTTTAAAAAAAAAAAAGAAGAAGAAATTGGGTTTTGGGAGTGGGATGATGATACGACTCTTTGATCTGCTTCTTGGATTTCCTGGGATTTCTCAAGTCTTTTTTTTTTTTTTGGTTTGATTGGTTCCAATTGAATTGGGGGTTTGAGAGTGGATGGTTACTAAGAAAGGAGAATTCTTGGGAATTTAAGGGAAAAAGGGTGGGAACTTGGGAAGGACCCATGTTAGGGCACCCGATTTGTACAGTTTTCATCTTCATTTGGTCTTGATCATTCGCAATGGTCTTTTGTGAAATTCTATGGCAGCGGAACTGTGCGTCTAATATAGTTACAAAAGTTCAGACCTAAATTTTCCATAAAGGAATTTAATTGGAGAGAGAAGTCTATTATTTAACCTACCGAAACCTCGTTCTTGAGTACCGAGTCTTATTAAATCTTTGCTTATTTTTGATCGAGGTTTTTGTTTTGACAAAGAATCTTCGTACCTGTTGGGCAATCACATTTTCTTACTTCTTTAGCCATGGGCAATCACATTTTCCATGAGTTTGCTCTCTTTAAAAAATGTCTTTGTTTGATGTTAATTTCTGCAAATAACTCACACCTTAAGTTCGTTCCTTTCGTTCATTAGAATTTAGATGTAGGAAGTTATGGATTTGGACGAGTGAAAAATATGAATGCATTACTCGTTAGTCATTCAGTAGTAATTTCATCTTTGACAGGACAACTCGTGATGCATGATCGTCAGTTTCATTAGTTCAAGTGCTAGTTCACTATCATAAAGCTTAATTTTATCATGTTAAACTCTAGATTTGTATCTTCTTACTTCCCATTCAGGAATCTTTAAACACCAAATGATGTAGGAAGTAGAGTTATTGAGTTTTTCTCTTTTTTTTTTTCCCTCCTGAGTGGGAAATCTCAAGGTTATGAAACTAGGGTTTTTGAATCTAAAAGGAAAAAAAAGGAAGAAGATACTTTAGTGTTTACCATTTTCATCCCATAGCACATTAGTTCGGAGATATCTGTCCTAATACTGGAAAGTAGGTTTAGGATTCTTAAGGTTATTGGGTACAAAAACTGGTTTTGTGAAAGGTCCAAGATTTAGGAAAATGAGTACGAGATCGAGGAAAAATAAGAACCAAAGAAAGGGAAGAAGATAAGCTTGAGCCTCCACCTTGTGAAGTGATTCAATTTAATTATTTCCCCAAATATACTGCTTGTGTAAATAAAGTCTAATAGACTGAATGAAATCTAAGGGAACCATCAATCTAATCTAGCAGGCATAGACATATCACTTATGCCTTGTCTGATTACATTGTAAAGGACAGAAGAGAAAAGTTGGAAGAGGCCTTGTTCTTATGATATATTTGTTGTGAGAAAGTTCAAGCACAAAGATGACAAGAAATTAGTGCCTACTAATTTTCACATAAGAAAATATTCTTATCTTTTGGGAGAATACAAATAAAATTATAGTGGGGTTTCATCTGGTCGATTTCTTAATTTCCCGATACTTTTTTTGACTTATATGAGGCTTCATTCACATATATCAGCTATCAACACTACTCACCACACTGATCACCACGACAACCACTACCACATTCAACATCATCACTACTATTTGTCATTATGGGTTTTCTAAGGTCATTTTGGTCAATTTAGTGTCGAAGTGAAGTAATTTATCGGAAAATTTAATTGATGGTAAAATTTACTTGGTTCGTAAGATTAGGCTTGTGAAGCATGATGTTATACATTCAAAAGTGCACCTGAATAGTGTCAAATATTTCTAAGAGAAAATGAGGCTGTTCTTTTTGCCTTTGCATGAGTCATAGATCAAAGGGCACTTCATGGCACATAGACCAAATTGTCATGCGCTACTTCTTGAGTCATCATGCACGTGCAAACAATAGATTTCCTGGCCAGTGGACATTTTGCTCTTGCATTACGCTTCTTTGTTTCATCGCACTTGCAAGTGATCATTCATGGTAGGGCTTTGAGAAATCCTTCAAGGACCAAATGAAAGGTTTTCTTTGTTTGAGAAGGTCAGGTAACTTGTTTTAATAGAGCCTGTCATAATAATTTAAGGTTTTCCACATGAAACGTACTAGATTAGAGCTTTTGGATATGTCTTCTGTCAATGACATTGAGAGTGGTAGAGGTAAAGTATTGAATTACATAGAGGGTCAAGTGTAAAAGGAATGGACAAGATGATCAGGGATGGAGAAGGATATAACCTTCTGTAGACTTTTCCCCGGAATTTCGGGGGTTCGAGGAATTTGGAGGAAAGTAACGGTCGTGATTTGATTGTATATAGAATTGGCTTCATTGGCACGCAATAATCAATGATGTAGGCAAAAATTATTCTCCTGTTCTACTTATGCTTGGAACATTTAGATCAACGGTTGATATCTGAAGGTTTGAGTTTAGTTTGGAGGAATCATATTTTTATTGTAGTGTTAGAATTTGGCTTCTTAAGAACCAGTGGAACGATTTGTTTGTTTTCTATCAGTGGCCGAATTTTCTAGATGGGATGGAACCGCACTGGATGGCCCAATAATCCAGATGCATGAGATGAGCTAGTGCTTAAAGCTGGTTGGTGTACCATCATTGAGAACTTGTCTTCGAAAAATATATGGCAAGGTTATATTTCTATTCTTTTATGGGTTCTTAGCATGTATTGTAGAAAACCCTTCTTGAATTATCTGACTCAAACTGTATCCAGAAATGCAAAACATTGTGTTGTGATTTTATGTTATAACTTTGCTGGGAGTTATAGATCATTATACCTAACAAAGTTCATTTCTGAGTTTCAGTTGTTTGGATCATGAATCTCACGTACAAGTCACAATGTAAACTTAGCTTTATTCAATAGGATCAAAATGTCTCCAGTTGCTGCCTTTGAAATCCTTTTTCCTTATTTCTGCTACTTATTGTACATAGTATCCCAGAACATGTAGAATGTGTCACAGGCCTGGGTAGGATGCTGCTTCTATTGCTGGAAAATAAGTAATTGCTATTTGATTTATGTGCATAGTTCTTCAATTCTATCTTATATGTCTTGATAATTCTAACATCACCAACGTACTTCTTTTGCATTCCAGAATGGCAGAATCAGTTCCATGGATTTTCACAGGACCAATCATCTGGTAACAGCCAGTGATGATGAATCAATTCGCCTTTATGATGTTCAAAATGCCGTGTATGTATTTTCTTGTGTTTTTGAAATATATTTGTATCTTGTGGACGCTCTTCACTAAATCTTTACTATAGCTAAGATGCTTTCGTCTTTGAAATTATTCCAAATTTCAGCTTAAAGTGATGTTTTGATGTGGATAGGGTGAAATTTTTCTTGAAAGAATGAGTATTCTCTTACTACCTTATTTGGCGTAAAATATCCCTAGCATATTGGCTTTTTTTTTGGAGGGGGGGGGGGGGGGCATAATGTTTTGTTATTGATTTTGCTTTTATGTTTCAATTTACTAAGTCACCTAATCAAGGTCGAGAAACTTGCTTATTTGGCTTCTGTTCTATTATAGTTTCTAGAATTATATTGTTGAATTTGCCAACTCTTGAGTTGATTCTAGGTCATCTAAAAGCTCTTCCAGAAATTCATTAGAATTATAAGAGCACAATTGAGTTCCACTTTAGCTGCATCCCTCAGATAGAGCTTTTTCTTTTGTATTGTAATTTTAGCAATGAAAAAGGAGAAGCCAATACTGACGTCTTCTTTGTGCTATGTGAACTCTTAATCAGACATAACATGAATATATAGTTTCTGTAATCTTCCTAAAGTAAGCAGAGTGTCCAAAGCATGTAGTGACCAATACCTTATCCCTTCTGTTAATAGTCTTGTAAGTCAGCAATTTACATTTCACAAAAACCAAAAGAATTCTTGGGAGCACAACTTCTTCCTTTGGACTGCTTTAGCAAACAGCAATTGAATCACATAACTCAACTGAAGTGCAAAATCAGGCCTTTTTTTTAATGAGAACTAGGATGAAAGAAATCCCAGCCGAAAATGGTTTTGAGAGCAGGACAGGAACCCAATCCTTACTACCAATCCCTGAAGATTTTACCTACTGCACTAGTTGGCACCATCCAAAATGAGTCTTTTGAGAAGTCACCTTCTGCCAATTATGATTCCAAATTCTCTTGTTGTGAACACTTGGTCAGTTCAAGAACTCAAATGTTGTTCAACTTTTAACTTAATCCTGGGATGTTCTGGTTTATTTCATTTGGTTTTCTATGTGAAATGTTGCTTTATCTTGCTGATCTTTTTCATGCTAGGTGTTTAAAGACGATCAATAGCAAGAAGTATGGTGTTGATTTGGTTTGCTTCGCTGATAATCCAGCAACAGTTATCTACTCTTCAAAAAATGGTTGGGATGGTAAGTCGAGTTTGTGTCTGGTCTCATCCTTTGCTTTTTGTCTCAAGGCATTTTTTTGTACTTACAAAAATAATTCAGAATCTCTGCGGCTGCTTTCTCTGAATGATAACAAGTACTTGCGGTACTTCAAAGGCCACCATGACAGGTGATTTTGTGCTAACACTCCCCTTTTTTAAAGAAGTCATATTGACTCAATTAAAATCTAGAATTTATGCTGGGATCACATGTTACTTGTTTTTTCCCTTTTTGTTTTTTGTGGTTAGGGTTGTTTCTCTGTCGCTCTGTCCCCACAGGGAATACTTCGTCTCTGGGTCTCTTGATCGGACTGTTTTACTATGGGATCAAAGGACTGAGAAGGCTCAGGTAGGAAAATTGAAACTTTTGGGTGTCTCAGAAGATAAGATGCCTTCTGAAATGTAACAGCTGGTTCATTTATTGTTGCAGGGCCTCTTACGTGTGCAAGGAAGACCTGCAGTTTCTTATGATGACCAAGGAATGGTTTTTGCAATTGCATTTGGAGGCTACATACGAATGTTTGATGCTCGGAAATATGAGAAGGTTAGCAATTCTATGGATTACTTACCTAGCATTCGAATATTGACATTGCCTTTGATTTTTTTTTTTCTTTTTTTTTTTTTTTTGGTCTCTCTACCCTATTTAGGGGCCGTTTGATATCTTTCCTGTTGGAGGAGACAATTTAGAAGCCAATGTAGTAAAGTTCAGCAATGATGGCAGGCTTATGCTATTGACTACTACTGACGGGCATGTTCATGTTCTTGATTCTTTTCGGGGCACTGTTGTGAGTATATAACATTTTTTTCATGTCTATCATATAATTTTTTTGCATTGCAATTCTTCTTGACAAGTTGTGTGATTTAACAATCTTAAGGAAGCGTTAGCAGGATCTCTTCACATCTTTCTCACTACTCATGTCAAGCCAGTCCACTGATTCAGTCTTTTTGTCATCTGGTAGATATCCACATACAATGTGAAACCAGTTTCCAGCAATGCAACATTAGAGGCATCTTTCAGTCCTGATGGAATGTATGTTGTATCAGGTACAAACACTTGTTTCTGTCTTCTTTGTTTGGTAACATGGATTGTCTTTATAACTGCTTTTGGTTTGTCGTGAAATATTCGTTTCATGATTGTCTTTGTGCATTTGCCGGTGCTTGTGTAAGCTCAATATTATTTAATATTTTTTATTTCAATCAACAGGTTCTGGTGATGGGAGCGTTTATGCCTGGAGTGTCAGAAGCGGCAAAGTATGCCTATAATCCTAAATGCTATTCAATTCAATTTCTTTTTCCCTTTTTTTTTTTTTTTTTGTCTTACAGGTTTCTGCTGCATAATTTAGCTTGTTCTTGCTATCTCATGTGATGTCCATCGCTCCTCGGTTTCGCCCCTGGTGACATATTCTCGTCTTTTTATAATCATCGTGTTTCCAGGTTGCATGCTGGGCAAGCACTGATACTGAACCACCTCTGATACAGTGGGCTCCAGGAAGTCTCATGTTCGCTACTGGATCATCTGAATTGTCATTTTGGATCCCAGATTTATCGAAGTTGGGATCCTTTGCTGGCATGAAATAGAAGTTTTAATGATGCTCATAATAGCTCCCAAAGGTTTATTTGCAATAACTAGCATATTTCTGGTTTATTCGCAATTAAGCTTTATGTCTGTTCTTTCCATTTGCTTTGAGCAGATTGAAATCAGTGGCGTAAATGTTAAAGCACTACAGGGACGACCAACAAACCTCCACTGTGATCAAGGAAAGCCTCCATTCTGATCAAGGAAGGCACTGTCGATAATTAAGATGAATTATGCAGTCTTCCCACCCCCCTTTTCCTCATAGTCTCTGAGGAAACAATCAGAGCATTATCTATTGGCAATGGAGATCTCCATTTCTCCTTCATACCGTGAGGATCTTAGACAAATTTAGTGTCATAACATGCATCAAGTCTAGAATGCAATCTCCTCTGATTATTTAAAATGAGATGATTTATTAAATATCTTAGGCTGCTCTTTTATTTCCTATGTGATTGACTTGCAAGGGTGTGGTTATCCTGGGTCTTATCTTTGTACAGTGCATCTAATTTTATTATTTAAATAAATTAAGCTGTTCTCTTCTTGCTTTCCCACTTTCCCTTCTATAACCAGAGGTCACTGCATGGAGCTTGCTAAGCATGAAAATTTAGGACCAAGATGTTTTCTTTCTTGAAAAAAATAACTTCGCTTGACACATGGAAAGTGGGGGATACATAGCTTGGCTGGTAAATAGGCAGGACAGAATTCGAAGCTGTTTGGTGAGCTAAGAAGGTTTACTAGGTAGAAGAAAATAACCATCTTATGAGTGGGTGGCTGTAAAATTGGATAAAAAATGACGTCTGGTAGTCCGGTAGGGCCAGTCTCTGGGAAGGGGTATATTCATGGGGATAGCAATGGCCCATGGCAGACCGATCTATGCAAAAGCTGAACCTTTCTTTCAAGATGTTATGGTGTTGGAGGTCTCAGCGGTGGATGTGAATTCTCGGTTCCTCCATTGGACGGTGAAAATTTTTGGCGTGGTTCGCAAGTTTGAAGAATACCCATGATCAGGTACCTGGGTATGTTCGAGTTTTTTATTTGCTAACCCAGGATTTTTGTTCATAGAATGGAGGGTCGAAATCTTGAGTGATGACATGTACCAAGACTCGAATCTCTGACCCCTTGCTTGGAAGAAAGGTGGTGTGATTATTGACCTAATGCTGAGGTTTTTGGCAATCGGTCACAGCCAAATCTGGTATGATCTCTTAATCTTTGAAAAATCCTATGTATCAAACTAATAAATTTTTTGAAGTGATGTATGACTGTTAACTGCATTTACATTATGATTTAGATGTGAGACGTATACATGAAAAGTTTCCTCAGAAGAATTGAACTGGAAAGTAATTGCGAACCTAACCATAGGAAATAGACCGTTGGAGAAACACGCAAGATAGCCTGCTGGAGCCATATAAAACACTTGGAAACCAATGGTTGGTGGTCCACATTTCTTCTCTTATGTAATAGCTGTTGCTAACGATCCAATGAATTGCCCCTTCTTGCGTTCTTCTCCATTCCTAAGCTTTTGAGTCTTCTAGAGCCTTTTCATAAAATGTAGCTTGAGTTTACGAGCATAGGAAACTGGGATTGCTATTATCTCGCTGTTCATGACATGTGTTAATCATGTTTATGGCAAGGAGTTTTTCTCTTTCTCTTTGACTTAAATGGATGATTATTTTGGTAAAATTGGTTTGATTATGTCTAGCTATGTGCTGGGTACTTGGGCTATGCAAAACATTGTTCTAACGTAGATATGTTCCCACTGGATTTGGTGTTTAAGTTTGAACACAAACAATTAACTTAGGGCATTTTTCGGTTTTGAAGGTTGGATTCTGAAATGAGAATAGAAATGAGTGACTCCCAGTCCAAAGCTAGAGAAAATCTCACTTTCATTCCAATTTTAGAAGGGAATAGAAGTGCTCTAATCTTTCAAATCCAATTATTACTCTCTTTAACATTCAAATTTCATTCTGATTCTAGTTGCCATAAAATTATGAATTTAGTTCCACATTGGTTGTTTATGGGAAACATTTTAGATATTTATATAGGATCATAAAATTTAGATAATACCTTCAAGCTAATCTTTTTAGATGAGATCCTAAATTGTTATAAATGATGTCAAAATTGGTACAGTCATAATCTATATGGATTCAAAAAATATAGATTCATTAGGACGAACCACTTGTCAATCATAATTTTTATGGATAGATTTATATAGATTTGAATTCTTAAGGAATCTTAATCTGGTGAGAGATCAAGATTTAAATAGAAAAAAGCATATAAGAACTCTATAGACATATATTTAGTTTTATATCAATTATGTTTCAAAAAAATTTTAAATATTTATATGTAATTAAGAAATCAAAAAAATATTCTCCGACCAATTTTTTAAGGTGAGATCCTAAATTGTTGGATCGGTGACAAACTAAGTATGTTGGAGGAACGGCCATATCGATGTTTTATTTCAATTTGGATTTCGGCCGCGAATAAAGTGTGCCCTTAAAGTTTTTTCACAATCTAGGTTGCAGAGGATTCATAGGCCCATCATAACATTACTGTAATTAATAGCGCCATTAAAGTTGTTTCACAATGTAGGTTGTAGAGATTCATAGGCCCATCATAACATAACTGCAATTAATCTCTTCTCGTAAGAACGGACACAATTCTAGCGGATTAAAAAGGAAGCGAGATGTACGGAGGAGTCCAGTACAAGTCCAACCTGGCCCCTCCTACCAATCAGAGCAAAAAGTTTAAAAGACAAAAGCGAAGGCGTGCTTCCGGAGCAGTCTCCAGGAGACCAGCCACTGTAAGTCACGCCAAGAAAGCATAAGGGTGAGTAATACATTTGGTGTTCGACGGAGGTAATTCATGCGTCTTTCGTGGAGAGCATCGCACGATCCATTAAATGACAAGAGATTAATATAAATACCTCTGCCACGACTCTGTGCCTTTCGGATGTTTAATTGGTTGCACTGGATCCCTGAGATTTTCCTCCTTTGGGGATCCAGTGGTCTTTGGTAGACGTGAGAGAGAACCTTCACATGGTATCACGCTGCAGTTTGTTTTCTCATTTTTGTTTTTTTTTTTTTTAATCATGGCTTCGCACGAAACGATGTCATTAAGACTTTGGGAAAAGTAAGAGATAACGAAGGATACGGCGCTTAAAATTGGTCCCCTCCTTGGGTGATTTATCCTTTTGTTTGGGTAAAAAGCATCGGACAACCATTATTTATCCTTTTTAGGCATCGTGTGCATCTGGTTGGAAACAACCGATCCTCTTACGATGCACATGGACAAGAGATGAGCAGCCATCAAACTAGGCAACTCGGTAAATGTGCCGTGTAACGCACGGCGCTTCATCCACTAACGACGGCCTTCCAGGTACCACTTTGCAGTGAGCAAGCACATCTAGTGCATAAGTTAAGGGCAAATTCGTATCTGATTGACCCTCGATTTGTAAAACTAGAACCAAACAAACCAACTTAGTCATGATGAAGTGGTTCAAATCAAATCATGAGTTATCAAAATTAAAAAATAAATCAGGGTATAATTTTTATTACATTCATTATGTTAGCATTCTAAGGGAATATTCCAACAACAGAAGATATATTTTAAAAGAGGTTGGGCAGC